>NC_039500.1:269563-339239 GCF_003590095.1 Trichoplusia ni
CTCGTAAATATTGCGATACCAACAAAATTATAAGTAGAGGATTAAATGAATAATGTCTGATACTGCATTTCTAAGTTATTTCTATAAATAAACGGCAAATTAGTAAAGTGCATCCTCTGGCGTATTTACCTACTAAGTAAGTTACACCGATAAAATAATTGTTTGTATTGCGTGGTATTATCCCTATAACATATTAAATAAACATATTGTTTATTTAGTAAATACACAGTAAAATCCTTGAATTACTATAATTACTATAAACAGACGTTAAGTGGAATATTGTTTGCCTTCCCCTGAGATAATTTAAGAAATAATTGTTTAGTATAATATTATTACGTTTATTACAAATTGTCATTGCCACAGAGGATAAATTTATAAACAGCTCGGTGTTGTTCTACTTTATTAATTTTATAATTTTTCGATTGTTTTTCTAAACAGTTTCCAGAAGTTATTTCAGGCTGGGTGAGCAGCCTGAAATTACTTCTGGAAACAGTCTAAATTCTTGAAGAAAACTCAGATTTTTTATAAGGAAATGCAGAACATTCTATACTTTCTGGCCTATTGTAAAATTTAAAAAACAGTACATATCACTCCGTTATTTATTCCGCTGCTATTAAGAGATTGCCACAGAACGGGAAACATTACTGTTATAGTAGGCACATAGCTACACAGGTAATTTAATCAGTAAGTAAAGATATGATGGTGATTGAGTTCAGAGGATCTACCAACACATCTTGAATTAATGTTATTTATTTAATATTCTTGTTTAAGCGTGACAGCGTAGAGGGGCATGTGTCCTCCGCATCCGACGTAATATTACTAGACGTGGTGATAGACCGCTCAGATCAGTGATATTAGGCACCATACCCCAAATTCAAACCTTTTTTCCACTCCACAAAGTACACATTTCTATAGCAACCAGTTTTGTCTGGACCTCCAAAAGTAGGAGGGATTGGAGGATGACATAAATTTATGATATTCTTTAAGGATATATACATAGTTACCAAGCCAGGTAGTTGAAACATGCCATTTAAGGTAATCCAAAAGTTTTGTGGTTTCATGAAATATTTCATCACAAAATGTTTGTCAACGATGAAATCATACGCATTCGTCATGGTGCGTCATTATTTCATGCTGAAAAGAATCTATTACTTGGAAATATAACTTTTTTTTATTAAAAGAGGTCTGAGAGAGTAATCTGGTGTTGGATTGTTGACGAGATAGTGGGCAGACGGATCGCCTGATGCTAAGCTATTACCGCCGCCCATGGACACCTGCAATACCAGAGGAGCCGCACTGCGTTGCCGGTCTTTTGAAAAAAAGCTGGTGGCTATTTCTTTAATTAGTAATTTATATTCCTCTTCTAATTCTATTACGGCACTTTGTATAGCCTAAATGGCACTTCCTTCCACATATTTATATTCCATGACACATACGCAACACACGTTCGTAATTCAAAAGGCTTCCAAAAATATCGAACAGCTTCAAAAAACAAATGAATACAGAAGTTAAAATGTACGCTTTGTATCCTTTCAAAACGCGCGCCTCTGATAAAACATTGGTTTGACAGAAAAAAAAGGAATAAAAAGAAAAAAGATTGAACAGTAAATCAAAAAGGGCATGACAGCACTACGAAACGTCAATATTTGCGGATGCAACTGTTGTGTTCGCAACAAAGCGACCCACGACCCGACGCACTCAGAGAGCTATTCGAACGAAATATTTACTAAAACTGGTTTTCCAATACATCTGTTGTGACACGGAAAAGCGTAAAAGTGACCCGTCACTTGTGTTGTTGTAATGAAAGTTTGTAATTACCTAAAAAAGCGATAAAAGCCACCAACAGCAAGGTTTTTGTTTATACTAATAATGAAGTCGCCAATATTTTGAACTTAAGACAATATCAACAAAGATAAATACAATATCATGTCATATATGTAGGTATAAAAAAGTTTTTTTTTAAATTGTATAAATTTTAAGGTTTCAAGTCCCCTGTAACATCAGCTCATGATTAAAGACTCCGTTTGGGTCCGAAACGACTCGCGCAATTGGTACGAGTATTCAAATATACCTTGATAAATAAAGAAAAATCAAAGTAAACGGAAAGACAGAGTACTGCTGGGGAGTTAGTGGCGCCGTTTCTTCTCTCACAGCAAAAGCACTTAGGAGGCGGTGAAGGGTGGGCGAAACTGGGTGTTGTCCAATTTAACCTGACCTTCAAAAAGTGTCTTAGAAGCCTAATTTGAATAAATTATTTTTGATTTTGATTTTGAAATAAACATTATATCATTTAATAATGAATCATCCTGATGATAGTACAATTATTAACAATCTACGTTTACTATAAGCTGACTTACGTACTAGTCTTGGATTACGTCTATTTGTCACCGTCATAGTAGCTATGTAAATTAAGAGTATCTTGCGTCAAACCCATTTACTTATAGATAGGTAAATAAACAAGAATCTATTGCGTTGTCATTCGTTTAACTTATTTGTTCATCTTTATCCTTGTGAAAATAATGTCTTAAAAATAAATTTCTCACGTGTTACCCAATATTCCCATTCCATGTCCTGTATAAGGCCTAATAATAATATCATTATTTGTACTGTCATAGTTATTACTATTATTTTTTCCAATAAAACAAAACGGCTTCTTATTTCATCCCTAGTTGAGAATGCTAACAAGAAAACAATTGATTAGTAGTCAGAAACAAACTGCAACAACTTGAGCATAAATGAGAACAAATCTAAAAAATGCCAGAAAAGCTTTATAATAAAAAATAAAACACAGCGGTCAAAAGTACTTCTAAAATAAATACAAATAACGTTTAGTTTATTTTATGAAGCAATCGATTTGGCCCACGTGGGTTCGATCGGGTCCCCAATACTCTCGATAAAGATGAAATACGGTCGGGACTCAGATTACAACAATAAATATTACTGAAAATATGCTGTGTATCATAACATCCAGTCGACCGCTCTCCGGAGATTGCTTTTATATAATAAACTCGAATCATGTTGTAAACTGTTACTATAGGGAACAAGTCAGGGAATTTGCATCTGCTTTCTGAATTTTATATTCGTTTAAAAGGTCCCGGGATGCGTAACAGGGACTGTACCAACTGAAGTAAAAAATATGAAAGGGCGTTGTATTTTTACACACGTGATAATATCTATTTTACTCAATTTACTGTTTTACAATCTAAGGTATTCAACGACTGTAATCTAATAATCTCTTAAAATGATCATTTAATTTCTCATTTATTAACAATTCAAATATTTTCGTTTTTGTGTGTAAAAACTCACCCCTACAGCTTTGAAATGGCTCTACTGATTTGAATCAAACTCAATCCGTTTGGAAACTGTGATGCCACAGATAGACAGACACGTAAAACTTATTAGATCCCGAAACCGTATTTTAGCGTCGGAGGTTAAAAAGTATTGTACTAAGAGGACAATATACCTATGTACATACGTACCATACATACCTTTTCTTGTTTCAGGTTATATTCTACATTTAATTTTGACTTGTGAGACGGTGGACGGATTTGTCCGACCTACTGGCGAAACCCACCGAAATGCTTCTCCGATCCCTGCTACCGGAGATACATATATCTGTACGTATTTCAATAATTGTCAATATAACATTCAGAACGTCTGCCTACAAAGTACAACTATTACGGGCGGGCCTATTGGTCTAGTGGTTAGCGACCCTGACTGCTATACCGGAGGTCGTGGGTTCGATTCCCGCCCAGGACAACTGTTGTGTGATGAGCATGATCATTTGTTCGGGTGTCTGGGTGTAATTTATCTATAATATGTATGTATTTAGAAATATATAAGTAAGTTTATCAGTTGTCTGGTTACCAAAACACAAGCTCTGCTTAGCTTGGGATCAGATAACCGTGTGTGAGTTGTCCCAGGATATTATATATTATATTATATTATATTATATATATTATATTACATATGCAATATTCCATGAAATCCCCGATAAATGTGTAAATGTTACGCAAGACATAGAAATACCTAGAATTGTCGGGGCTTATTCCAAGTAGTAGGCATTACAAACCACTTACGTAGCAGCTGAACTAGACTATAATTGTATCTGACGTCACCATTCCAGACAAATGCCACTTGTTGCAGTAAATACATAACTGAGCATTTATCCTCCTTAACGGAAAAACAGCATCCATTAGAGTATTCTCATGGATACCTACTTAGTAAAGGTAGTGGGTGGTGTCAGACTTTTAATGACTAAAAATGAAGAGCCTTGTAAGACCTCCTGGTTTGGTTGATGCGTGGCAACGCGTAGCTATACATCATGCACCTATTTCCATGATGCCTAATGTGATTAAAGAATGATGGCTAAAGAACCGTCAGTTAATAAGTATTTGGAACGAAATATTAAAAAGAAGTACGCAACTGTAAATGAATAGAGATTAACAATGAAATAAAAAAATGTGAAAATATATCGGTCCATTTTAGTAGTAATTTACATTTATCATAATATCCATTTGAATAAACCAAAAACTAAATTAAACTGAAAACGGAACTAGAACACGTCCAAATTAACAGCTTCTTGGAAAAAGATAATAGAAAGAAATTTTAAAAATATGTATTTCTTTTTAGTAGTATATTATAATAACAAACAGTCAACACCATATATTGTAATGATATAGAAACATAATTAGATAGAGTAACAACCATTAAATAAGTTTATCGCTAAATAGCTGCGATTCCCTTAACTGCAAACTATGACAAAAATTATATCAAAAGTATAATTATTTATACATTTTTACCATGAGCATTTTATGTGGTACTAAAATGAATAACAAAGGCATTTTTAAACTAGCATTGTAAAATTATAAATATGATTTTCCATAAGATTGACCGTTAATTACCAACCATGTTTGCACTGGCCTACATATTACCCTTGCTTTAGTAAGTCAATATATAATTGTTTATTTCAAATTAATATTTCGTATTCGTTAATAAGTGTTCTACGCTTTTCAGTACAAATGTTCTAGCCGGTGTCGTACTGCAAGATCATTCCGATGAAGGGCCTCTCATTCTAACACCGTATATTGAGATAGGAGAAACAGAGAAAGCGAAACACCTCTCCGCGGTCGACCCGAGCCTGTTCGCCGGCGTCAACAGTCATGCTGGGTACTTCACCGTTAACAAGACACATTACTGGAACTTGTTCTTCTGGTACTTCCCCGCTCAAGTTCCTTCAGAGGACGCACCATTGCTTGTTTGGCTGCAAGGTGGACCAGGGGGCTCTTCCCTATTCGGGCTCTTTTATGAAATAGGTCCTTTTAGAACTGATGGAAATACAGGTAAATAGATATCCTAGATCCCTTTTGACACCTACAAAATGAATAAATAAACAATATTGTCACTTATTCTCACATTTCAGTTGAAAAACGACCAATTCATTGGGGAATAGACTATTCGTTGATATTTATTGACAACCCAGTTCATACTGGCTTCAGTTTCTCGAATGGTAGTGATTACGCTACCGATGAAGATATGGTAAGTATCCATACTAATGTTATGAATGCAAAAGTATCTCTGTCGGTCTGTCGGTCTCGCTTTCACGCAAAATTACACTACTGAAGCGATTGTAATGAAATTTGGTACACAGAGAGTATTTTGTTTTTTATAGTGTCTCGTGATAATTTGTACGCATATTGGGTAGATCTGAGAATCGGGCAACATCAATTTTTTATACCCCCATTTTCTTTTATTCCTTCGAACTCATTTGTGTGACAACATAACGATTGCCGAGTCAGCGAGTTATTATATATTATAGACGCAAAAAATTGCAGGGACGGCAAATTTTATTCTGACATTCCAACGGAAAAGGGATCCACCGGGAACTGATGTCCATGCGGACGGAGTCCGGACGGAGGCGGAACAAAAGATACATACCCGAATGGGCATTTTAGGTTTTCCTGTCTTATATATATTCCAGATCGGTGCTGCTCTTCTGAGCTTCATGCAACAGTTCCTTGAAGTGTTCCCTGAATTAAGACGAGCGCCTCTATTTCTGTCGGGAGAATCTTACGCAGGGAAATACATTCCGGCATTTGGACATTACATTCATAACAACCAAGAAAAGTCGAAGCCAATTAATCTAAAAGTAAGATTATTTTAGAACACCTATTATCTTCCTTTTCACATATTTTTAAAACGTTGCACTTAGTACTATAACAATTTTATACGATTTCGAAACTCGAAAATTGGTAAAGGTACATGTTACCGCAGTTTCCCTTCGGAAACACTCACCAGCCATCTTTTAAACTTTATAATACTTACATTTTGTTATCAACTTAGGGGTTAGCTATCGGGAGCGGCTGGACAGACCCACCGACAATGCTGCACTACTCAGAATTCAGCTTGCAAGTTGGGTTGTTAGACCAACTGCAGGCTGACGAACTACATCAGATGGAGGAGGAAGCTAGAAAACATTGGAAAGAGGGGAATTTTCAAGAATATGCAAAGGTAGTTGCTATTTTAAATTTAAAACAGTGTAACTTAGATGAGGCTCCCAGACATAAGATAAAAGAACCTTTACAAAAAAAATAAAAAAAAAACAAGCGACTCCCGCAGTAATTAATAAAATTCTTGTGTCGCGTGGGATTTAGTTCACAAATAAAATCTTTGGCTTTGGTCTCATAAACATGCAAGTCACATGCACAAAAACACACAGACCCTGTTACGGATCTTTTACTGCTTTACGATGGTAATTTATTTCAGCTTTCTGAGAAAATGGCACCTTATTTGCAAAAAACTGCAGAGGTTAATGTTTACAACTATCTGGCATCACTTAAACTTGCACCTCCTAATAATGAAATAACAATATTTTTAAACAAGCCTCAAGTACAGAGCGCTCTCCACGTAAAGAAAATGGAATACAAAATGTTAAATAATAATGTCTACATGTATCTATACGATGACCTGTACAAAACAGTGAAACCTTGGTTGGAGGAACTCTTGGAACACTATGCTGTTATGTGTTACAAGTAAGTATTACCATAACATTCTACACGAATAAGTCTAATTGAATACTCTTTTTTTGAACTATTGTTTATCAAAATTTTTGAAACTGTATATTTTCATTCTTAAGCTACGGACATAGAGAAGGAGGATATAGCTAATTATGAATAATGCTTTTTTCAATTTGTTTGTCTTGTTCCAATAAAACTGTTCTCGTATACTGCTACTTCTTTGCTGTTCTAGTGGACAACTGGACGTGATTGTTGCTTACGCACTATCGGTACACACCCACCGAAGTCTGAAGTGGTCGGGAGCCGATGGCTACCTAAACGCTAGGAGGGTTCCTGTATACGATGCGAAAAATGAAAACATTGCATTGTGAGTAACATTTTTATTAATTATTGAAGTGATGAAATAACACAAGCAGCATCGTTGAAATTAGCAGATTGTTTATTTCGTTTTCATTGACACTATCTGTATTCTATAACTCTAACAAAGCAGCATGTACATAAACCATGGCATTGTCCTGATACAGTTACGTGAAGACAAATGGGAGCTTCGTAGATGCGATGGTGCGAGGAGCTGGTCACATGGTTCCCGCTGACCAGCCGGAGGCCGCCAAGCAGATGATTGACTGGTTCATTAATAAATACAAGTAACACAATTATTTATATCATTCCAATAATAAATATCACGTCCATGAGCAGTGTTTAACTTTACTACCCTTACTATCGTATCCGTCACTTTCGCCGTCCTTTAAACCTCAGCTCATATAAAAATACCAAACCCGACAAACAGTACCCAATCAGTAGTAAAATAAACACAGGGAAAATTTCTGTGAGCTTAATCGGATGGTACAAGGGTGGTCTCCCAGGTGGACAGAATTTACGCTGACGACGAAACATATCTCTTACTTTCTTTTCTAAGACGCCAGAGGTATCAACGGCAAACAAAAACCGATTTATTGGTTGAAGTAGAACAGAACCGCGACGGAATATGAACGTTCTAAGTGTTTTAATTAACGGTTCTTTCAATTTATACAAGGCTGGGTTACACCATTTGTCAATTAACTTGTATTGATACAAGAAAAAATAAAGGTCAGTCATTGCTGTAAATTTCCTGTTATTTTTATCGTATACGAGACTTTGTAAGCAATTGTATCTACTCCCACAATTGACATATCTGGGGAAATACAATGTTTCTAAGGATTCCTCGTTTAAGATAGGCTGAAATTTGAGAATCTCCTCTATACTTTGCGGCTCATAAGTTCGAAACGGTTGAGTAGTCACGCTGTACAGGTTGGTCTGAAACACGAATGGGAATATAAAAGACGCGTACAGTAGTGCTCCCACGATGAGCGACCGCGACCATCCGGGACGTGTGTTCCGAGCCATGCTCTTGTTTAAGAAGTATCCGAACACTGTCAGAATATCGAGGAAAACGTCTTTTTCTCTTCTGGGAAAAATTGATAGGTAAGACACAGCTAGACAGAATGATATAAATAATAAAGCCAGTAAGACAAAAGTGAACTGAGCGTCCTGTGACACTGAAACCCACTGTCTAATTATGGCAGCATGGGGCAGAATAATTGATACGCGGTCAACTCTCCACGGATTGGAATACGAAAAGTTTCCTGTATAAAACGGCTTCACCGAAAGCCCCCCAAAAACACCTTCTGCTTCATTCCTCACTATTCTTTGTGCTAAACTTATGGTAAAATTTTCTTGAGCCTCACCGTATTTATTCAATGCTACGGTAGGGTATACATCAATATTAATTCCACTGTAATTCTTAAACAAACTCATGACATATTGCTCCATTCCCACGGTCTCCATTTCTTGGCGCACATATGGCCACGCGTTGTGGTAAATTAATGTAAAATTACAGTTACGGATGCCTCCGTATTTCAGGAATGGCAAACTGCTCTTGTCTCGATATATAGAACATCGAGATACTAAAGTTAGATATTTGTCTTGCACACAATTACTTGGTGAAGTTATATTGTACATGTAAATAGCAAAGTCAGCGTCTATCTGCGAAATTATAGTGACATTATACAGAACATTGTATTTGTGAAGGGTTTTCGTCATTCTTTCCAAACTATCGTTTTCCAAATCTTGCATCACTATAACAAAACTCGCAGTGGGGTTCCAGAATGGATCTAAGGTCATATTTGCTAACCCATTTTCCAGTTCTTGAAAATTCTTACATATTATAATATAAATGTTGTTTTTGATTATTCTAGTTTCCCACGAGAACTTTCTCGAAACAATTCGTATATTTTCCTTATTGTGTAAAGCAGATAATTTCAGATCACCGCTGTCGTTGACCACAGTCACGTCTCTGCGTCGGCTCAAGTTTTTGAAGTCAATTCCTTCTATTATTTTGATGACACAAGTCGTCAGGTGGTCCATGTTGTGTGCATTATCCACTTTGATTAAAGCACTTCCTTCTGCAAATCTTAAACTGATAGTCGTGAAAATAATTAAACCCAACATTTTATCATACAATAGTTTCTGACTCAACATAGGAAGGTTGTGACTTTATATAACACTAATCAATACCTACCTCAAAGCATTATCGTCGGAGGACGAAAGGCTTTTAACTTACATGCTGATAACATCATTAAAACATGTGTATCACAAAGAAATCCAAACCTGGGTTAGTCTAAACCAATATATGAGAGATGGATCGTCCAACTGTGTTGCAGTATTGCACATTCAATACCTTACGATTTCTAGAGCGATTATAATTTATCTACTTTTTGAGCATAAAAATGTCTTCTTCATCTACATTTGAAATGTAATTACAGTTACACTGTAAAACTTAATTAAAAACTAGCCACCTGCCCCGGCTTTGCATAGGTACAATGCTAATAATATATGCACTACAGAATCTCATTACGTCATACGCAGACACGGAAGATTTACTCCCTTGATTCATTCATTTACACTTCACAAAAACATACTTTTACATACACACAAGCACACACGCGCACACACATACGCATACAAACACAGCATACTTATACACATCCTCACATCTAATTGTAATAATTTGTTCCGTATTGCGTATCCTAGTTTAAGTTAAATAATTGTTTTATTTTCATCTGTTTTATATTTCCTATCTTTTAAATTTTACTGTATTGTTTAAAAATAATCTTACTTTACTAACTAAAAATAATGTTATAAGAACTACCCCCAGATACAAGCGTCCAGCTTAGTTTGGGGACCACTGTTAATAAATGTAATGAAAATTTTAATTTTTAAAACAATAAATTTTATTCTTATTCTTTTTAGGGTTCCGTACGTCTGAATACAAAAACGGAACCCTTATAGGATCACTCGTGTGTCTGTCCGTCGCTTACAGTCAATTATCTCCGAATCTATTAGACCGATTAAGTTGAAATTTGGTACACATATCAATTCCTGTGACCCAAACACAGAAGTGTGACGTGAGCAGATGAAATCTATATATGGGGGGTCATTTTTTGGGGGAAGGGGAAAATTAAAAAAAAAATTGAAAACTGCATCGTGTGGCATATCAAATGAAAGGTCTTGTTGAGAAGATCTTAAATGTATTTTTTTGTAATTTTAAAATAAATAGTTTCCAAGTTATTCAAGAAAATAGACGAAAATTGATCATTCCCCCCCCCCTATCTCCGAAACTACTGAACCTAAAATTTTGAAAAAAATACAGAAATTAGTTTTCTCCTTATAGATTATAGGAAAACCTATAAAAGTCCATGATATTAAAATAACATGGTAAATCACTCAATATTGTGCGTACCAACTTACACTTGCAGGTGGAATGTGTGGGAGAACATATTTTTTAACTCCTATGTTATTTTTCTTTAACCTTTATGTACGGAACCCTCAGAATCGCGAGCAAACTCGCATTTGACCCGTTTTTCTTTTTTTAATTTGATAAGGATTCATACCGTCGTCGCATCGTGCATCGTAACAAAAAAAAATAATACAGTCATTTAACACCGTTATAGGACTTTTTATGGTCAATACATTAAAAACCTATATAATTAACTATGTTTCTCTACTAAATTATTCATGACTTCAAATAAAAACTTCGTCTTGAGTCACTAGATCTAGGTATTAAAAAAGTTTTAAAAATTTAAGCATTCAATGGGATATAGGAGCAGAGTAAGCGACTTTGTTTTATAACAGGTAACACGAAATTTTGCGACGCCATTCTAAATCCAATATGGTGGATCATCCAAGATAGAGGAAATTGAGACGTAAGATCCGATAGGTCATCTTTCCGTTCATCGTTAGGCTCGAAGCTCTCTGGTCAAGAATACGTAAACCTTAAGTATTGTAAAGACATTAGAAGGTGACGAGATGGACTGTTCAAAATTAATCTGCAAATGACCTTGCAACTATGATGACCTTGAATGAGATGAACAGACTCGGAGACCAAGGCAGCGATAATCGAAAATTTCATCATTTTTATTCAACGAAGGACATTAGCTAGTATTTTCAATTCTAAATATAGCCAAATTACTTCCTAAGACAACTTTCTTGGTATATTTCTACTATCTTCTTTTTTTATATATACATATATGTCGGTGACCTGTTAATTCCTAGCCTAATCTGGACATAATAAAACATTTTTCAGTTCTTGATACTTCTTACAAATTATAATATAAATGTTATTTTTGATTATTCCCTATTTCCCACGGGAACTTTCTCAACACAATTCGTATATTTTCCTTATTGTGTAAAGCAGATAATTTCAGATCACCGCTGTCGTTGACCACAGACACGTCTCTATGTCGGCTCAAGTTTTTGAAGTCAATCCCTTCCATTATTTTGATGACACAAGTCGTCAGCTGGTCTATGTTGTGTGCATTATCTACTTTGATCAAAGCACTTCCTACTGCTAATCTTCAACTGAATGACATAGAAATACTAAATATTTTTATGACAATTAATTTATCCACCAGTAATCTGAACATGTCTTCTAGATAGAATAAGAATGGAAAAAATAAACTATGGAAGTGACTAAGTCTGAAAACTTGTGACTCAAATAAGGATGGTTGTGTTTTTATATAACTTTAAAACATTAATGAATACCTACTCTTAAACTATCTTTGGAGGGTAAAAGGCTTTTAACGGTATAGGCTTTTAACTTACAAACCGATAAAATCATTCAAACGCGTGTTTTTAGTTTATTTCTTCACTGACTTATCACAATAGCGTAAGTTACACGCATAAATACCTGATGTGAGACGCAGTGTCGTGTCTCCCTCTCTTGACGTTTCGGCTGCATACGTTCTATTTATAAACTAACTGCAACTCGTCTATGCCCAATCTCCGCCACGTCCCCAACATTTCGTTGTTACATTACAAGTCCTATCCTCAATATTTTTTCAATAAGCCTGATGCCAATACAGAACGCGCTTAAAGTTAAATAAAAGTCAGTATTTAAAATGTTTTATTTCAACTTTTGAAACATTTAAATATCAATAACTCTGGTTGCGCGATTCACAAATGTAATTTTTAGTTAGAGGAATCCTCAAGAAACTCAGTAAGTCACAATTTAAGAAATAAAACTACAATTATTTGAATACTTTATTATAGTAACACTTTAGTTTGCTACAACATCTTTGCCGTAAAAATATGATACAATAAAGGAAACAAAAAAACAAGGGAATCTTTAATTCTTACTACATTAAATATTTGTCATTCTACAAAGAGAAATGGGCCAAAAATTTAACCCTTAGACACTCCTTTTCTTACTTATGATCCGGTTAAAGTTGCGCTGTTCACGCTTACATTTTACTATCTTTATAACTGGTAAATGATTAAAATAATTTTAAATATTATAATACCAGTTATAAAGGTTAACTTACCGGAGCTGCCTCAGTTCATGTATGTATTCAATGTTTAAGATAATAATAAAACATTTTTAATTTTTTTTAATTTAATTTTAATTTAATTTAATTTTTTAATTTAATTTAATTTAAAAGGTTGCTACCGCGATCCATACAACTAGAATTTAATGATTAGAGAATTATCATTAATGCAATCAAAAGCTTTGCATAATAAATGCCTATGACATCCTGTGATCCCCCAAAAGCCAGTAAGCTGTGAGACAATAATTTGACCGAGGCCCCACCGACTTTTTATTTGTCTTCACAAATTCTAAAAAGTTTGTAAAGTTAAGCAGGTAGTGTTTGAATCTTCATACTTATGTAAGCTCAACTTCGAAGAGATAGTGTGAGGAGCTGGTCAAAAGGTGCCCTGCCATCAAGCCGACATTTACTGGTTCATTAACACATAAAAGTAACCCAATCCTAAAGACTTAATTTGATGTTAATGAATATTATATCTATGTGCAGTGTTTACGTATGCTACCCTTAGCAACGTATCCCTCACTACCGCGGTCCTCCAAACCTTAGCTCATATAAAAATACCAAAGCAGACAAACAGTACCCAATCACTAGCAAAATAAACACAGGGCGAAACTCTATTAACTTCACCGGAACGTGTACGGGTGGCCTCCCAGGTGGACAGAATCCACGCTGACGATTATATATATCTTGTATAATTTTTGTAAGAACACCAGAAGCTTGGACATGAAGCCAAAAGCGATCCGTAGGTCGAAGCAAAACCGAACCGCGACGAAATACAAACGTTCTATATAGTTTAACTACCGGATCATTCAATCTATATAGGGCTGGATTGCACCACTTGTCGATCAATTGGTATTTATGCAAAAGGAAATAAAAATCGGACGTTACTGTAAACTTGTTATATGTTTTATCGCTAACGAGTTTTTGTAAGCAACTATATCTGTTCCCACAATCAACATATCCAGGAAATTTATACTTTCCTGCGTATTCGCCGTGTAAGTGAGGCTGAAATTTAAGAATCTCTTTTATGGTTTGTGGCTCATAACTTCGAGATGGTTGAGTGGTCACGCTGCATAGGCTGGTCTGTAGCGCGAACGGAAATATAAAAGACGCGTACAGTAGTGCTCCCACGATGAGCGACCGCGACCATCCGGGACGTGTGTTCCGAGCCATGCTCTTGTTTAAGAAGTATCCGAACACTGTCAGAATATCGAGGAAAACGTCGTTTCCACTTCTTGTAAATATTGATAGTGATGACACAGCTACACAAAATGATACAAATAATAAAGCTAGTAAGACAAATGTGAGCTGAGCGTCCTGCGACAATGCGGCCCACTGTCTGATCATAACCCCATGGGAAAGAATAAATGACTCGTGGTCAATCGACCACGGGCTGGAATACGAAAAGTTTCCCGTATAAGTCGGCTTCACCGAAAGCCCCCCAAAAACACCTT
Organism: Trichoplusia ni; assembly: GCF_003590095.1. NCBI lineage: Eukaryota > Metazoa > Arthropoda > Insecta > Lepidoptera > Noctuidae > Trichoplusia > Trichoplusia ni. The sequence continues at coordinate 283,895 of NC_039500.1, forward strand.
CCGCTTCATTCCTGGCTATTCGTTGGATTAAATTAGCAAAATAGTTATCTTTAATCACACCAGCTTGATTAAATTTTGAACTACGTTCCAAATCAATATTTACACCTTTATATTTTTGAATAAGGTGTACGAAGTATAGCTCAATTCCTTTGGTCCTTTTATTCCAATTCACGTATGGCCATTCATTATGGGTAATTAGCCTAAAATTACAGTTACGGATGCCTCCGTATTTCAGGAATGGCAAACTGCTCTTGTCTCGATATATAGAACATCGAGATACTAAAGTTAGATATTTGTCTTGCACACAATTACTTGGTGATGTTATATTGTACATGTAAATGGCAAAGTCAGCGTCTATCTGCGAAATTATAGTGACATTATACAGAACATTGTATTTGTGAAGGGTTTTCGTCATTCTTTCCAAACTATCGTTTTCCAAATCTTGCATCACTATAACAAAACTCGCAGTGGGGTTCCAGAATGGATCTGAAGTCATATTTGCTAACCCATTCTCCAGTTCTTGATCATCTTTACATGTTATAATATAAACTTTATTGTAAATGAATCTAGTTTCCCACGAGAACTTTCTCGTAACAATGCGTATATTTTCCTTATTGTGTAAAGCAGATAATTTCAGATCACCGCTGTCGTTAACCACAGTCACGTCTCTGTGTCGGCTCAAGTTTTTGAAGTCAATTCCTTCCATTATTTTGATGACACAAGTCGTCAGCTGGTCCATGTTGTGTGCATTATCTACTTTGATTAAATAACTTAATACTGCTGATCTTATATTGATTGACATATAAATGATCAATCCCGCCAGTATTTTCAACATGACTTCTAGATGTAATAAGTGTGGTAACTAAAAGTATGGTAGAGACAAAGACTGAGTCAATAACAGGAAAGTTGTGATTTTATATATGTAACTTTATAACATTAATCAATACCTTTAAAACAAAATCGTCGGCGGGCGAAAGGCTTTCGACCTGATAAAATCATTAAAACATGTGTTTGAAGTTTATTAGTTTACTTACCATAATGGAACGTTTAAGCTATCTTAGTTTTTAATTGTGCTTTGACTTCAGTAAGATTTTAGGCCTTAATTGTTGCGATTCTCGTCGTACCTATCGAAAAAATGTGATAACTCAAACCTTCCATCGCATAAACAGGATAGCAAATTGGCCTTAATTTTACTCGTAGTAATAAATAACATAGAATAATAATAGAGTTTTTCAATCCCCACTCAATTTCAAGCGGTTAAACTGGACTAGGTCAAGTTATACAACAATAAAAAAATACATTTTAATTGTATCTCGATATGTGTACCAACAAAGCTAGAAAAACCCTAGACCCCATCAACTACTGATATAATACATTATTTACAAATGCGACGACAATGAAATGAATTAACATGTACAGCATGTTTAAAATGACTTTGACCATTCTATCAGTTGCATTCTATTACGTATAATGTTGTCACTACATTCAAAGATGTACTGAAACGATAGATAGTGATTAATGTGACAATGGACTATAGTATTATTTTGGGGGGTGCTGGGTAGCGGCCGGCCCTTTCGGCCTCACACGAAGGGAGTCTATTTTACCCACATAAAATACAAAAGTTTTTATCAAATGCTTTCATCTCATTTTTATCCGACAACTAATTACGGCAATAATAAAGTAAGTGAATGAATGGGTATTGCTCTGGAAACTACATCATTAGTAGTATGTTACTTGATAAATTCAACGACATGAAATCAATTGGTATAAATAACAATATTTTTACGCGAAAACATTCGAATCGGACGTTTAAAAAGATTTTTGCTTCCTCTTCCACGTAGACTCCCTTCCATTATTATTTACTGGATCACTAACACTCGTTCTTATTTGAAATGAAACTGAATCCAATTATCTTTTAAAGCTAACATTACAAATAATTATGTTATGTTTATTATGTTCAATTTGAAAGGAAAAGGTTGTTATAAAACTTACTTTGTAAATGGCTGTGATTTTGACACTTATATTATACAATCGCCTATTTACCATTTGGTGGTTAACTCAAATTGCATCTCTTTCGAACATTGGTAAATTATATAAAGCTGTCCCGTCGTCATACTTGACAACCATGTCTAATGTCAATTTCGTTTCAATTCAATGACGGATAGCTGGAACGCGGAAGAAGAGTTGTGATTGTGATCGAAATGTCCCCGAAAATAAATTAAAAACTATGATCTCATAATTATTTAAAGTGGCTACTACGGTTTAAGAATTTTAATTTTTAATGTAACTTAAACGTGTGCCTTTTTAATTTTTATCATCCCTAGTTAAATCATGCAGCAGTCGCCTTTTGAAAATATATTTAACATTATAGGCGGCATTACTGAAGGGAACGAGAAACCCATGAAACATGGGTTTTACAACGCCTTTGCCCTCTTTATATTAGCTGTATGTTGTGTGGCAGTGTATGTCTTGTTTCTTATATTAGAGCCATTTTTCAAACCATTATTCTGGGCTCTACTAGTGGGGTCCTTACTTCATCCATTTAAATATAAACTTTCAAAGAAATTGAAGTCATGGTTTGGAGATCTTGAAAAATCGAACACATCTGTGATAGTGGGATTAATGGTAATACCTGTGAATGTGGTTAACTTTGCTTCAGACACAGTTGGGCAGCAATTTATAGAACATTACAAGGTAAACCATGATGCATTTACTACATTCAAATTCTAAGTAGTTGAATCCGTATTCAAGCAAAACTTCATCAGAATTAAAGCTTTCATTGTCAATGAAATCATGATTATAAAAAGGTTAATTCTGAGCTCATCACTCATTAAAAAAATAGCAACTTTTGTAGGTGTGTGTAATAGATATCTTTTTTCTTTAGATATATTCCTTTTTTCATATGTTTAAATTTAGAACAAACAAAAGCTGGCATTAGCGCTGCTAATGCCAGCTTCTTTTTTATTTTGCCAGTTTTCTTTTTAATTTTCTGTAGGTTTTAGTTAAATTCATGTTTATCACAAAATTTGTAACACATGAGGAAGTCAATTTGTAACTTTAACTGACCGTAACGGTTATGCGTAAACCATTGTTATAGTTCTTATCTCATGTTGAGAATGTAATAAAATATATCCATGCTATAGGGATGCAGTGTAGGATAGCAATTATGTTAATTTTCAACCAAATTAATTATTATAAAATTGTTGTGAAAGACAATGCTGCTTATTTATCGCTTTTTGAACTCGTCATCATTTTTGAGTCTTGTTTCTTGTGTCAAATTGAGAATTATATCATTTATATCTATTTAAGCTATGTGTGCTGTACATAAAACTAGTACTGCTGTTTGAATGTTAAATTATTAGCAATGTTGCTTTTGAATTTTTGAATCTATTGAAATTCTCAAAATTTGGTCTTAATGATTTAAGATAGGCAATAATATTATTTGGATTCATGGATAGCCATATTGTAGGTCAACACACCAAACCAACATAGGACAAGCATTTTTAAGACCCTAGAATGCCAGTTATGGATCTTGCCCACCTGTGCACATGTCTTGAATGTGTGTGAGGCTAGAATACAAAGATGAAGTTCCTTTGTGTGGGAGTAAAAGCATATGTTTCTGTTACAGACTGTGATAGGGCTGCTCTCTGCAATATTTGTATTACCATGGCTGTACAACTCTGTGCCAAGGAGTCTAGTCTGCCTGTTCTGGCAGTTCAGCAGTTTCATCAGCTTTTCTACGACACTGCTCATCAGTGTCTGCAGTTCTTATATTGTAAGTTAAAATCTATTTAATATTTTATTTTAAATATTATATATATATAAGTGGGTAAATCAACAGTTATTGTTCACTAATCATTTGACAACATTTGTTAACAGCCCTCTTCATTATCTTAAAGAGCCTGTCAAGGCCTACTACTACTACCCTCTTGAAAAATTTATATAGATATATATGTATAGATGTACACAAAATACGTTCTTTTTTTAGACCTTGACTATATTCCTGGCATACGTTATCAGCGTTTACATCCTATGGACACCTCAGCGAGCGAATATCTTCCGGATGACGTCACAACTACTATGGCTGGTCGTCTCCAGCTTCATAGCAAGTCTGACGGGTTCCCTGCAGGTGTACACGTTTGCACTACTCCAGGGAATCTGTATCACCGGCTTTGCTCTAGAAGTGCTGGACATACATAAAAAATTGTTAGAGAAAGGTAATTTCCAATTTTAAATACACGAGATTTTATGCCTAACCATTCTTTTCGCGGCCTTACACACTGACCGCAGATGATGAACTTGACCTTCTTGATTGCGCCAGCCCTTTTCTCAAGACTGTTAGCAACAGCACCACTATTTTGTTAAAAAATAAATTTTATATTGTCATGACGTAACGTTTATATGGTTACAAATTCCATTTAATTTACAGATCCAGAAGCATCTATCTTATTAGCATTACACAAAGCAGTTTCTCCCGATCAAGAAATCGAGGAAAAAATTGAAGAGAAACTAGAAGAAGAATCTCAAATAGAATCTAGTGAACAAGAAACAACACCGGACAAAGAAACTCCATCCCCTGTCACTCCTGATACTTTAACGAAACGGGGAAGCTGGTCGACCAACGATCCTATACAAAGTTCTCCAAGACATGCTAAAATGTTGTTTAAGACAAGAACATTGTCTGCATTGCCTTTGTCATCGAATCAGAAATTGAAGTCCGACATCCGATTCCTTACCGCCTTCAAACAGAGGTCGTTAGACGAAAATTACATAAAGAATAGCTATGACACTGAAGAAGAAACAGCTTTGTACTTTAAGCTCCTTTTCTTCGGATGCCTTTGTATGCTTGTTTGGAAACATATCTGGCTTCTCCCAGTGACTCTATTCTTCTTGGCTATCCATGTTCTGAAGAGGCTGTTAGATTATTTCGGAGTTTGGCTGTTCTTTGAAAATCATTACAATAATGTAATGGGGAAAGTGAAGTGTTGGTGGAAGTTGAGGTAAGGAACAAAAACTGTTTTAAACCTGTGTTTAGACTGGTGTTCTTATTTTTGTAGCCTTGCCTAGAGGAAAATAGGTCTAAGTGTAAAAAGAAGTGGATTTTAGAAACGAATGTTTTATACCATTGCCTACAAGAGAGTGATACTTTAGATCTGTTCATGCCAAAGACGTCTGCCACGTCAACTAAGCCTTGAGCTAACTCAAGGCTTAGTTGACGTAAAACAAAAAAACCTCTTTTTTTCCACGTCCTAAGTCGAAAAACTAGCCGTTTTGCTTTAAATTGATCCTCAAAACTTATGAAATCAACCGATTTCTTCTAAAATAATTTTAAACACTGATTAAGTCAATCATCATACTGTCCAACCTTTTAAAAATGTCGGTATATCACCAGGCAATCAGCCTTGCTCCCGGCCCACGTGCGCGGGCTCGGCAAGATGGCGTGCCTCTGCAACTCGAGCTTCCGCGACATGGCCTACAGCTCGGTGGACACCGTGTCATCCTGCATCGTCATCGTCGGACTCATATTGTTCCTGGCTGTGGCCACCGTTTTTATATTTATACAGGTAAAATTAAATATTTTTCTTTTCAGTGTTAAGATAACAGACTGATTAAGACAATTTTCTTTTAATGAATCGTAATTTGCGATAGGGCGTAATAGGCGATTTATAAATAACGCTAGGCTGACTGAGGTTCTAAATGTTCTTGACTGGACGGAGAATAAAGCTATATTCGTGTTGCGGGTACGATCTCCGCATAACGAACGCGTGTGTATTATGAATGAATGAATGTCCTGAGTCTGGGTGTCTTTGTGCATGGGACTTAAATGTTTGTGAAACCCGGAGTCGTATTTTATTAAGAAAGAGAAAAAATAATGTATTTTTCGCAAGGGTGACATTCAATTGTGCGTTGATCTTGAATACTAATAATAGATTTTCATCACCATACATTTAAACTATTTTTATTACTTATTGAATTCCACTAGACACATAAAATAACGGAGTGTAATAAACATTTAAATATACCTTTTGATTCGCTAAACCTTATTGAATATTTTCAGATATACTCGGAAGCGATAGTAGTGGTTCAGCTTAGCGGTAGTCTGCTAAACAGCACGTACGTTCAGAACAGTGAGTTGCACGCATACTTGCCAGAAGGCTGGGAGGAAAAGCTAGACTCACTTATTGACAATGCTTACACATACGGCAGGGAAGGAATCTCAACAGCGGTAAGTAAACATCGAATTTTGTATCATAATGATCCCTAAATACGTATTAGTTAAGTCCTAAACTGCCATTTTACACACTTGAATGTGTGAACGAATGCTATTTGTTTAACAAATATTTCCTTTTCTGCTTTCTTCGGACTAAATAAAGATTCAGAAAATAGTAAGTGTTCATATCATATCATAGTCACAAAATGATGGACCGTATGGAAAAACTTTTCACGTAGTGCATGAATCTAAATTTACGTAATCACTAACACTCTTTCACAGAACCAGAACTTCAAAACACAAATAACCGAATACCGATGATGTGGCAGCTGTCTTAAGTTTTCTTAAAGAATTCGTCCATTACCATGCACGGATGGGATATTCCTTGCAATATGTATAATTTAGAACAATTTCAACATGTTGTACAGATCCACGAATACTTTCAGACGCACCTCAGTATTTATCAAAAATTGACAGCCAAAACTAAATTTTTGAAGAGGGTTTAATGATTTCTTCCTAAATCCAGGTCAAAAGCATCCTCAAAGAAGGTGACCCGGAGAAGATAAGTCGCGTGGAACAACAGATCTTGGAGCTATGGGACCGCGTGTACCAGAGCTGGGTGTCGGGGCACTTCGCGTCCACTGTGGGCCCGCAAGTCGACGGCTCTGCTATACAGGACTCTTGGGATTCCTTTGTCAACGATGTTTCTAATACTCCTGGTGAGATAATAACAAAAACTTCGTAGTTTTGTTTTGATGTTTTTTAAGTGTGAGCGACACCTTGGCAAATTTACCAGCAGTATTAAGAGATGCCAGCAATAAAAAATTAAGGAGTCGAATTCGATTTCATACAATTGTACATTACGCGAGCGAGTTAACATGAGAGAAACCGCGGGGCTCAGCTAGTATACTATTATGGCGGAGTCTAGTTTGTTCTTGAAATAGAATGGTATGTAATAAATGTCTAAAAACCACAAATATATATAAACATAAACTTAATATCTAAGCTAATTAGATTTCTCCTCAAGCAGGTATGTTCGACTACTCTGGCATTGTGACATGGGTGCAGGCTAACGTGGGTACATTAAGTGCTATAGCGACCAGCATCTGGGCTCCGCTAGCTAGTAACGTGTCTCTGCTGGCGGGCTCCGTCGGCGCGTTCACGTCGCTGTTGCTATGCGGCGGCAGTGCCATCATCAACATGTTTATTAACTTGGTGAGTATGTGGTGTGACGTCACTTCTTGCTTTTTTTTGCCTCGCAGTCCTTCGAGCTGAAGGATGAATCAATTCTTATTAAAGAAGTCATACGGAATACCATTCGTTGGTAATCCATGTGGTATTAATAAAAGAAAGGTTTAGGAAAAGTTTTTCGGTTAAATATGGACAAATCCAATCCAAAAAGAACTTGCAATAACACAGTGCAAATTAAATCACTGTGTAATTCCAACTTGACGAAAGGAAAATTAATCAAATCGCCATTTTGATTATTTTTAACAAGATTGTCATTTACTTCGGTAACAAAACAAGCCAAACAAACTCAACGACAATACACCTTAGGCTCTAGACAAACGGACAGGATTTCAACTGCAATCTAACTGCAAATTTGCAGTTCGAATGCAGTTTGAATGCAGTTGACACGACTGCAATAGAACTGCAAACCAACCGTTACAGAAACCGTCACACGACTGCACGCCGACTGCAATTGGACCGTATGATTGGTTTGCAGTTCTGTTGCAGTCGTATCAACTGTATTCAAACTGCATCCGAACTGCAAATTTGCAGTTGAAATGCGGTCCGTCTGTTTAGACCCTTAAAGATTTGTACCACATTTTCCCACCAGGTGGTGTTCTTCACGACACTATTCTACCTACTGGCTTCTAGCAACGCTTTCTATAAGCCAGTGGAGGTCATCACACAGATACAGCCTAACTTCGGTCCCAGACTTGGTATCGCACTCTCTGTTGCCATCAATCAAGTAAGAACAGTTTTTAAGCATTACAAACAAGTGTTACTTTTAACAGAGAAAATGTTATTTAATAAAAACGAGGTATCATAATAATATTGATCTTTACTTAAAGCGCTGGCAGACTGTGGTGAGGTAAATTAAATTTAAAAACAACGATTTATTCAAGATACTTTTCTTTTGCTTTCTGTACAAACATATTCATAACTCGAAAGCTGAAAGCATGCAATTTAAACCTTAATAGCAGTTTTTAAAAGGTTGAGAGATATAAGATTTTTAAGGTTTTCAAAAATATCTCCCACACCCTATGTCATGTTTATTTCAAAATATCAAAATCTAATTAAATAATACTCTTCTGGCTATTTACTGGAGCGAAGAAATAGTTTTTTTTTTTTACTAAAAGTACTGCATAATATCGCTTCTCTTAAGTAATATAACTTCGTTTCTCTGCTCCGATGGACAGTCAGCCTTACTGCTGTACAAAGCCTTCCAAATTTCCAATCACTCTTTCGCACATTTCTGCCCTACATCATAATGATCACTATAAGTAGTAATGATGATATTTCTAGGTGTTCAGGGCATCATTCAAGATGGCCTTGTTCTACGGTCTCTGGACGTGGTTGGTTCACAACTTGTTTGGAGCCAAAGTTGTCTACTTGCCATCGGGTAAGTCAAAGTTTAATACCATTATTTTAGAGATTGCAGAGGCCGCCGGATCGGCGGACGGTTTTTTGATTCATGTTGGTGCGCTTTTATAGCTGGCGCGTATTGCACGGTAACAGCTTTGCCGGTTGTATCAAAAATATCAATAGTTATATACCAAATGTCAACCGACCTCATTTAATTAAGCCCAGGGACAGCAGTTTAAAATTAGTTTCATATCGACGAACATGACCTTAGCCATTAGTATAATATTACATGTACTGTACTGATATGATAATTATAATACTTGTTACTTTCTATTAGTTGTGCTACAAATATAATTTAATTACATTCTCACTTAATTATATTATATTTGATATTTAGTCTCGGTCTCAGTAATGAGATCATCAGAGGTCAAAAAGGGCAATGGTGAAACTGTTTTTTATTTACGCTTTAAGTTGTAGATAATTTTAGTTTTTTTGATAAATTTTAATCAAACTGTCAATGTTAATATTTAATAAAAAAATAAAATTTTATGAGCAATACAAATGCAGGCTTATCCTGTGCCCTTTACCACTTATTTGTTGCCAGATGGTATATTCATATATTTGCAACTTACTTACTTATTATCTGGTCCATAGCTTCTATAACTTTTAAATCTTGGGCATTCTAAAGCATAAAAATCGTAAGATTGCGCCATCCATCAAGCTACGACAAGCTAAACCTACTAGCACACTATTTATGTCATAAACCCTATAACCCTTAAGCTAAGCTAAAGCTTCTAAACCAATGTAAATCGTGACACAAAATCCCCAGACGAGTCAATAAACTCCATGATAAAATTCATGAATGTGTTTACGTCATAAACTGTGAATTATCGCGGGATGATGTGCGCGTCTGCGTCCGTGTGACATTTTTATTGTATATTTGCGCGCCTTATTGTGCAAATCAATTGATCGCGGCGTCACGTGCGACTGTGATGGCACACCGGTGTCTTGTGCTTTTTGCTGTGATTGTGCAGTCAGCTCTGAGCGTCAGGATCAACTTCACCAGTTGTCAGGACCCAGAGTGGACTTGTGTCAATAATTTGCCGAATGAATTGGTGTACAGCTGTGCTGGTGTGACTGGCAATGTGAGTATCTTGATTGTGATAATTTTATTGTTTTTAAGTATGATTGTATACTTGCTTATACCTCTAGGCATGTGTTCGTAATAATATAGCTCATTTACAAATTTATTGATAACTATTAGACATTTTTGGAGGCGTTAACTTGATTCATTGTCAATTGTTCAAGCAGTTATACGAAAATGACTCAACTTTCTTCCGTAGTCCTTTCTACATGATGCCCTTTTTGTTCCAGGAATTTATAATACATCTAAAGGATTACTATACAGACCACATAACAAGCGTGACCGTACAGAACTGCAATGATCTGCGAGTCGTGCTCGACTGTCCGATACTGCAGCGAGCCTCTCAACTACAACGGTTTAAAGTGAAAGACTGCGACAGACTGGAATTCGTCTCGCTGTCCGCAACCTCTTTGCTACAAACCCCACCCGAAGTTACCATAGATAATGTCAAAGCAATCATCTCACTACCAAGGAGGATGTTCAAATCTCCGACAACATTAACAGAACTAAAGTGCCTAGGAGCTCCAAAACTAAAAAGTATTCGAATCTCAAACAGTAAAATAAACACGATTAGCACTAAAGCGATACATAACGTGACCGGTATAAAAAACATTGAATTTGATAACGTTACAATAACAGACGTACGTAATCAAGCCGTAGAGGCTATTATGAGCTCTGACTCAATGTTTACTATCACTAACACCCTGATCGAGAACTTTGAATCTAAAGGTATCACTGTGCAGGGCACTTCAGTCACTATATCGGAAAATACCTTTGAAGATATAAAAGGCGGAGCCTTGAACGTAACTGCAGATAACTTACACGTCACCGGCAATAAATTCAAAGAAATCAACGCAAATGGATTCGTATTTAAATCTGTCAACACGGACATAACTCAGAATGAGTTCAGTAAACTAAAAGCCAATGCTTTCAACGGCATTAAGTGTCAAAGGAAAAGGAACAATAAAAAGCATTTTACTTTCACGCAGAATAGGATTATAAGCCTTGAGCCACACGGTATAACATTCGACTATGCCAGTTGTAAATCTGCCGGAACCGCAGTTACCTTCAGTGGCAACAAAATAGATTGCAAATGTCGGAACATTGCATTCTTGAAAACATCAACAACGAATACGGAACTACACAACATAATTTTGGACAACTCTAATAACAATACTTGTTTATCAGCGCCCTGTACCCTGCCGGTTGACATTGTGAAGATACTGATTGACAGTGACATGTGTCAGCTGACACTGGACCCACAAGTGATGTGTTTATTGTACAGTGATAAACATAATCAAGAAGTGACTACTGATGAGGATGTAACTGAACCGGCCCCAACATTTTACTTAATACGTCAGGCTAATTCCCCGCGCGGGGACGCGAGTGCTGCAATGACAGCCCTAGACAAAGATGACCTACTCAAAGACACTCATTTGAACATGACTAACAGAACTGCTATCAAAGTAGTCTTCGATTCATCGAAGGATTTCGTCGAAACGTTAAGGAGTACGAGTACGTCACACAAAAGGCCTGCGGAAGAACCGAAATCTCCCCCCGAAGAGTATGTGAACCGGTGTGTCGGTGCCCAGTGCAGGAACAATGTCGCGTACGATCGGCAAAAAGCGTTAGACTTCTACAAGTATGTGTACGCACAGTTGCGGCCCCCGAGGCCTACGGACAATAAAAAAAAGAAAACCTGATTTTTGTTACTTATTATATTGATTAAATAATATTATATTAATTTTGAATTTGATTAACTGCCATCCAGATTTTAACGAAACATTATCTTTACGGAGATTCACACCTTGCGTATTTACTCATAATTTGTAGACCTCTGTCAAAACTTTGTCCCAAAATTAATCAGTCTTCGTTGAAGACCAAGTGTTGCTTATAAATTTCATTCAATATCCACTCGATATTTTACAAAAATAATATACATACACTTATTTAGAACTACTTCTTGGCATCCGAGTTCTAGTCTTAAAACTTATTAAGGTCGCATCCGAGACCTTAATAAGTGTTAAGACTTGAAAATTAATGCCTAGCTTAAATGTCTGAGTCATTCTCTGCAATCTCTGCCAACCATTCTATAGTTGATTTGTGCAGGAGATAACAAGTTATCGACGGTAAAATGTGTTACGAGCTAAATACAACCAAAACAAGTGCCTAGTCTGACGTACCTTGGTGTATTCCAGTGCTAGCAGCAGTGCTAGGCGCGGCGCCGTTCCTGGGCCCGTACCTGGCGGGCATCCCGGCCGCGCTGGACGTGTGGCTGCAGGGCCGCCCCATGGCCGCGCTGCTGCTGCCCATCGTGCAGGCCGCGCCCATCGCTTTCCTAGACGCCGCCGTCTACGCCGAGATTAAAGAGTAAGGCTTGGGATTGTTTATTGTTGAGTAGACTAATTAGGCCTTTTTTCGAAAATATCTCACTAAGAAATCTGATTCAAAATATAGGAAAAGTAAAGACGTTGAGAGCGACATTTATTTTTTTAAAGTGACGAAAATAATTACTAGTGTCATTTTATTGCTTAAGAAGGCTTGAAAATATAACGTGTCACACATTTTAAAATTCAGTCAATCAAAGAACTTGTGGTGTGGATGGGTGATGTGGTGTTCGTCAAGCGGATCCGGATAAATAAAAGTTCCAGCAACTTCACGACACGCAATATGTATATTGTTCAATCACACATAGTTCACATACACACACAGTCTTATAGCACAAGCAGAGCTATAGAATAGAAGGAGTGCTTGAAGGAGAAAGGTGACTGAGTAGGCTACAAACTGTTTCATTCTGTAACAATTTATTTTATTTTTCAAATAATTGCGAATGTTTGAAAACAAGAATGATCTCAGAGAAAATTTACTGTTTCATTTTGTATCCAGTGGCGGACATCCCTACGTAACTGGGCTAGCCATAGCCGGGGGAATATTCTACCTGGGTCCCGAAGGCGCTATCCTAGGTCCACTACTGCTATGCTGCCTCATGGTGGTCCTCAACCTGTCGTCCACGTTCCTGAGGGACACGCCCTCCGAGGAGAGGGCGGCATTGCACTCGCGAGTCAGGTAAATCTGCGGTACACAAGGGGAATCAGTTGTAGTGTCCATAATCGAACAAACTGCTGTGAAATTAAAATCAACCTCAAGGCTCTAGTGTTAAGGTCTGTTTTGGTTTAATTCGATTTTGTGTACTCTGTTCATGCAAGTTAGTTAGAAATCCGTGACTAATTTGAATAGGCGTGTTACTTAATTATATGCATTTGAATCTGAATAAATCAAATTGTCTAAAGATTCAATTAATGTGATGTATAATTTAATATTAGCGTTATGTGTTCAACCCTGTAAGTAACATGTATAGCAAAAAGACAAGTTGATCGATTGTGGACAAAGCGAGTTAAAAATCATCATTCCTTGAAATGTTAATTACGGCTGATTCCTCAAATTAATTAAGTTTTCAGTTTATACCCCTGATTGAGATTATAATTTCCTTGTAAACGACTACAAACTGACAAGTGGTTGATATAAAATTAAAATATACTGTTATGACTAAATATTTTAATTTTAATGAAATGGCAATCAATTATGTTTTGAATTATTTTAAAATTTTGAATAAAACAGTTGAACAGTGTATTTTAAAACGCGTACAGTCATGAATATTTATTAAAAAGGCAATAAAATTGTATTCATATCCAAACTAATATTTCTAATTCAAATATAATAAGCTTAGCTTACATCGTAATAAATAACGATAAAAAAAATGCATGACAAAATATTCATGACTGTGCCAAGTTTATTTCCTACAAAAATGTTTTGAATATCCTTGTATACAATTCAAGCATTGCTCTTCTAAAATGTATGCATCAATGTTTAAATCATAATTATCTTGTAAACACGAATTAGTGTTCTTTACTCTAAGTAGCTATCTCTACTTATGACTCTCTTTAATGTTTTAATTTAGGTCGTTATTGGGATGTTTTTAAGATAAGGTGTGTATTTTATTAAGTTGTTTATATGTGCACCGTATTTCGTACCTAAGTTCTAAAAGCACCATTTCTAAGTTCGGAGTGCTCTTCGATTTTAATTTTTATTGCTATTGCATTGAAGGCTTTTTTGCAATGATAAATATGCTTGTGTTTCGGCTTCTGGTGGTAAGTATCGTTTGAGTTTTGCACGTTACTTTTTGTACTATTATGCATGCTAATTATCATTAAGTATTGATACACTAAAGGCACGATTAAGTAATTTAATAAATATTTATGATTTCTTAATAAAACTATTAATATTAATTAAAAGCATTTAAAACTCTTGTTTATAATAATTTTCTAGTCTATGAACTGGTCTTTGTTGCAAACATTATTTTTTATACAATTTTTTACGGGTTAATATTAAATAACTTTCCAATTACAAAAAACTAATAAGCTGTTACTTTAACAGTTACAAGTAATAGTGAAATAACTCATAAAAGGATCAAAGGTGTTTTCGTACATTCTTTTATTGTAATTTTCCTGACACAATTTGCTGGATACAAATAAATTTATCAGTCACTTATAATTGTTCCAGTAACAGCTTCCAAATATATTTCTTCTTGTATTACTTCGCTACTATCTACTTTCTATTTATAACCCACCGATCTATGTATTATATTCTAACCTCTATACTTTCTCCTTTTTAATATTATATTATTTAATAAACCAGCTTTAATAAATGGATATTTCTTTACAGGCTCGGTGCTTATCTCTGATGGGCTTGCATGGAACACTAACTTGTAACGAGATCATCTCATTTGTCAATTCGTATTAGCAATATGTAACAGTTGAAATGTCAAAGTAATTATATACCGTTCGGTTGAAGAATGGGATTAGAAATGGCGGCTCAGAGCATACCGACAACATACTTACATTTGAGTAGGTTAATAACACGGTGCTGCTCGCTATCTGTTAGTTGAACTTGGCTCGACACGCTGCCATGATAGATTGTAATCATATATTATCATACTCTGAGTAAAAAAAGATCTCAAAAAAATAAGAATAAGATTGATACCAGTAAGTGCAAGCATATTCGCAAATAGTGTGCGAGCGAGAATAAAGAGATTCGCCGCTATTTCTGATTCCATTTTTTATCCGCACAGGTAGTACACCGTACATCCATTTATACACAGCGGGACAAATTAATGGGACACATAGATTAAGAGATTATATTTATGGAAAGTTGTAATCTTGGAGTAAGTGCAAGTTGTAAAATTGTGGCAGTGCAGAAATGTATGTGGCAGAAAATAAGACACGATAACTTCAGTTTTCGCGCCTTTCAACGGTCATACAATGTTTGTCACAATGAAAAGTAAAAGACTGTTTGAAAATGTGTCCTATTAATTTATCCTCACTTTTATATATAAAATACTTATATAAGTCTTGTAATACTATTAATTTACGCCAAAAACACCGCACGCTGCGTTATACGTGTATGTTGATAAATCGCTGGTCGTAAGCTTTTGTCTCAATAAAATGCCAAAGAGAAGGCATTTATATTTGTCAATAGCTGCATGCTGAAATGTGCTCTTTTAGTCTATGTATCTTATTCACACGTATCGTATCAAACAACGACCATGCAAACCTCAGACGCCTAATGCTCAGTCTAATGTCTCAAGAAAATTTTGACTACTAGCTCAGATGGACGAAGCGGTGGTACCGTATTTTGAATGACCCTTTCAAGGTCAACTCGACTTTTCGAAATTGAGTAACGATTGAAGAGTGAGCTATGTAGGATTTATTATATATCTGTCTCCTGAAATGAAGTGTCTGTGGTTGGTGTTTGTGTGGTTGGCTATAAATAATTAACAAGATATTATATTGTTCAAAAAAGGAATTGTCCCGAGATTAAATCAAACTGAGTTGTTCATTACAACCATTGACAAGGTCTGTTTGATTATTTGTTAAAGAACTCCTGAATGTCTAAACAATTAACTCGTAAATTGTGTTCAGGCAGAGCTCGGTGGTATTTTATTAATTATTTATTTCATACGGGTTAAGCATGACTCTACCCCGTCGCCGCGTCTGCTTATAATTAAGGTCTCCTTTAGCTCCAGAACTGGTCGCGAAAATACGATAAATACGCGTGAGACAGTTGCTAAATAAATAATCAAATTAAACTACTACTTACATACAATTTTTATGCAGTTGAATACAATTTTATATGGTTAGAGAACACTTTAAGGACTGTTTCCTTAGAGAAACTTCTTTATCATGGTCAGGAGTATTTATATGTGACCGAGTTTTAATGAAGTCTGAACACTCTTGTACGTTGTTATTTTTATAAATGACACAATCTATGGAATTTTAACTCAAAAAGTAAATATAGTGTTTTAATAAAATTTAATAAGATTGTCCATATATTACCAAATATAAAAATATTTAAACAAAAAGGTGTTTTCGCCGATTTAAATGAAATTATTTCGTTGATATGAAATTATTAAATGTTATAAGTGTATAAATTTACGTCATTTGAATCATAAAAAATCTATCTAAATGAATTAAGGTTATATCATTCGAAGTCCCTTCTTATTTATACAAAGCTGTCAAATCGCTTGAGATTCAAAGCTATTCACGACCCTTATGTTGACTTATTTATAAACACAATGTTATCTTTCAATTACTGTTTATGCACTTTAGTATTAATATCAACTCAAACGATCGAACGATCGAAAAACTAACTTATTTTTGTCTATTTATTTATAGCTTATAAGTATAAATTGTATATTTTAATACATTGACAATGTGTAGCCAAAACTTACGAAATATATATTTTTATTTTAAATTAACTTATTATATTTATAATGACAACGACTAAACAAATAAAACGAAGCCGTACCTCTAAACTACATTCAACTTGCAGCTTATAAACAAGCAGTATTTTATGATAGATGCACAAAAGCATGTAATAGTTAACTAGTTATGTTACCTGATACTGAAACATCAATCGGATAAGGGATCATTAAGGGTACGTTTCCGTACATCTATCGTTTGCCTCTGAAGTGTTCGGCGGATACGACCATAGTAAGGAATGTATGGTGATAAAATCTGTCGTCAGCTGCACATGATGTAGGCTCACAAAACGGCACGGAATTGCACCTTAAGTTATACGCTATTTCTGTCACTATTAGGTGAAAAATTGAGACAGATGGACTTAATGTGTTAATAAAAGCTGAGTTTCAGTATTCGGTGGATAGGTCATAATGTTTTTTAAAGTGCAACCTATTTCATACCGTAGTGATAAAACGAATAGAAATAGACAGAGGCATTTTAACATTATAGTGACTGAAATTTTCTTCTACCTAGTCCTTATATTTATTGCGTTAAAGTCAAATTAATTCAATATTATTGTAATAATTCTAGATTTTTATTTTGGCTTTGAAAACCGTGGCTATCCCTAAACACTTAAGGAATAGTTTTATACAATTGAATGTAAGTCTGTCATAGTTCATTATAATCCTTAAGCAGCATGTTCCTTATTTTATATTCATTAATTGTATTTGAAATAAAATTAATATTTATTTTGTTCTTTTTGTATGAAAGGCAGTGTACTGCTAAGAGAAAGAAATTTATCTAATAGTATTGGTCGCGTAGCTTTATATTTAAATACGTTCTCTTAACACTTTATAACAGGTGTCGCCACTGTACTTTAATATTTATTTATTTTAAACTAAAAAAATAAGATCTGGTTTTTAGTCAAAACTCAAAGGTTATGTGCAAGCTTAAAAAATATTTTAATTTATTTTTGTAATTTTATACTGATTGGCACAATAGAAAGTTTGTTATATTTTTGCGTTTATTAATTAACCTTGATTTAATTTGCTCCAAATTTGTTAGTTGTGAATATTAGAAGAATTATTTACCGTAGAAAATTATGAACCTTAGAAAATGTAAGCTTTCTGCGCTTCCATAAAAACGTGCCCAAAATGTACTGTCCTACGTTATACAGAACTTTGTATATTTGTTACTCAGAAACAAATGAATGTTACCCTTTAGTAACAATTTTATCTAAAATTGTTGTAACACAAGGTTTGTGATGAATGAAGTTTAAAAATGGTGCTTTTTGAGTAGTTGTTATCTCGATACGAGTCCCCGTCGCTGATTTTGTTAAGGCCTTTTATAGGTAAGGGTCCTCATTTTATAGCTAAAGCTGTATAACCTCCTTTTATGTTCATGTGTTTTGTATATTTTGTATTTGCACCAATCTTAATATATGTTGTAAGTGTACTAATGCTGTTATACGCATGGACGGACGGATTGCAAAAGATTATTCTGCAATTTGAACTACAATTTATGGGTAGCTCATTAAACTAACAATATATTTTCTTATAAAAATATTAGACCCAGTAATTCCCATGTACAAATAACGCCATATTTAAAACCAGTATATATTAAATACTCTCTATTAAAACTATATTCAAACTTTAGCTACCCATCCCAAATACTTAAAGTTTACCTATACTCTATGAGACTTTAAATATAATATACATGTGTGTTCATAAAACTGCCCTCGTTAATTGCTATGAGCTATTAAAACGGTCTCTCTGAACAAATAACATACCTACAAATTGTTACCGTTAATAGTTATTTTTTTAATGTATGGACATGTCATTTCGTATTACTAAATCATGAGACTTACACCTGTCATTTTCTACTAAACGAGACTGGTAAAAATTGTTGTAGAGGAAACGAGGTCGCCATCTCTTTATAAAGATTGCCATATCTTTAAAAAAATCACTTGTCATTATCATACATTCGAGACTTTTCTATCAAGGCTAACAATTGTTACAATGTCATTTGGCTAGGACTGGTAAGCAAGTGACACCACTACTTCAGTGCAGTGTGCCGTCTTGCTTCAATTTTCGCAAGAGTCCCGCCTTATGAGCTCATAGTGCAGGCATTCATAACAACTAGATGCGACACCTATAACTATAATTAACAAGGGACAGTATTCTGTGACACACAAATAGTTGTAATTTATCGGTACTTAATAACATTTAATTCAGCAAAGCCCTTACCAGTTCGTGAAGAATCGTCCAAAGATTAATTTAGATGCATCATAGCACTATATTGTATTGCAGGTATTTATAATTAGTTTGTAATTCGCAGCTCGCATATTTGCATTGTTAACGGAAATATAATATATTGATTTGCTTTTTTATATTGTTGTTTGTTTTCCAATACCTGTCCCCGACTTCCCGTACACAAATCATGCAAATGATGGTTACTTAAAAGGTTAGCCTTTTACATAAAACCAGATAAAACCTCTAACTTATAACTTTCTCAAAAAAAAAATGATGGAATTAAAGCTACTATATTCCTGACAAACATAATGGTTAACATAATAATAATAAGAAAAACAATGCAAATATAATTTAACATTTATTTTGAGTACTTAGCTTAGAAATATACATTAATGGAGTCAGAAAAAATCGGTCTATCAATTGACGTAATATTGTATTTCGATAGAACTCTGTAAATCCCGAGGCGCAACATATTTACTACAAACGAATTTCGCAGTAATTGTTGGTTCCGTAACTATAAACGCGTTATCAATAAAATTGCCTTTGATACCAGTTTCTAGCCACAGGAATAGGACAATCGTATCAACTTCAATGTTCACCGTATATTCCAGTTTTTCTTTCCTTCTCATTACTATGTTAGCGACCGTTATCTGAAAAATAGTAAAATAAAGAAATAAATATCTTACTTAA
Organism: Trichoplusia ni; assembly: GCF_003590095.1. NCBI lineage: Eukaryota > Metazoa > Arthropoda > Insecta > Lepidoptera > Noctuidae > Trichoplusia > Trichoplusia ni. Next base: position 303,581 of record NC_039500.1, read on the forward strand.
AAGCTGGGAATTTTACAAGTTAACGCGTAATAAGTCGAAACAAATTGAATAGTGACAAAAGCATTTGGATAAAATCATATTAGCAGTAAACAACATTATACCAACAAGAGTGGGCACATGTCACAACTAACCGTAATATTAGGTTTGATCAACCCAACAATTGATTTCAAAGGTACCGGGAAAACATAATTGTTAGGTGACGACTTTACTCCTGGCGCATCCAAAGAAAACCTCAGAAATATTTGTTCCTTCTTGTAATCCCAATAGTTCATATCTATATCTTGTAATTTTGCGCTTAAAGCATCAGCGTCCCCCGGGAACTGTTTTGTGTTGATCGGAGTTAAACTGGTCCAGTTGTAAATATCGACAGTTATTACAGCATCGATTATTGGAACAAATCGATCGTTCAGGAGATAGACGTCGATATCATCAGATACGAGTTGCCGAGGTGATACCAGAACCGGCGCGAAAAATGTTTTTGCGAAGTAATGGAGCATCTTCCATCTGCCACCGTATTCTGGAAATTTTGATATTTATTTATATTTCAATATTGCTCTTTGAAGTGTATGATGTAAGTCAAACTAAAAAGGGATAGTAATCTAATTGGGAATATAATGGTCATGGGCCATTTTGGATTTGCACACAGCAAAAATATGTCAGAAGAATAATCCATATCTTATATCTTTTCTCATTTACAAGTAAAGAAGTAACTTACCAATTCCAGACCAAGACGGAGCTTGCCACACGTCGTTCAGCTGCCAGTAAAGTGCTCCCATTGTATACCAGTCAGCCTGTCCCTGCCTGTAAACTTCCGTCTCAGTTTTTAACGCCATTGCTTGTGAGATCTATAATTACACAACAAGGCATTACAATATATTTTTAAGATAGTGACGCGTCACTATCTGACGGTCTGAGAAAAAAAAAAATAAGCAGGTGCATTCGTAGCCTGAGTTCAGGTTTTAACTGCTTTACCGTGCTGTTCCGTATTATTGATGATTTTACCTGGCTATAAAAGACGAACTTTTCAAAATACTTGAAATCATTTACATCCAATTTCATGTGGCCGGTCAACTGGTTTTCAATATACGAGTAGCCGTTTGGACTGTGCTGCCGGTGTTCTGAAAATTTACTATTGAGCTTCAAATCATCAGGATTCGATGTCGCAGTTTTGAGGGTTCTGATCGACGGTAAAGACTGAAAGCCGTACTCTGAAGCAAATCTAGTTTTTGGATACGTATTCATGTTCCAGTTGTCAGCAAAATAATTATAGTAATGCGTGTCTCCGTAATGAGGATCGTAGGGATTAGAGGCGATGTACCCTTCTCTCTCGGACTCGATGCCATTCGAGGGGCTGGAGACAAGATACCGTCGTTCTGGGTCCAAGGTCTCCACGATTGGTCTTATCGTGTCCACATAAAGTTTGATATATTCCGCTTCGTACTTCTTGAAATCTTTAGAGGTCCCATACCAGTTGCCCCTCAATGCGACTTCGTTTTCATTGTTGCCAGCCCATACCGCAATAGAAGGGTGGTGCTGTAGCCGCAGCACATTTTGTTCTATTTCTTGTGTAACTACGCTGAAATTGTGTAACTGTTTAATGTTAATAAAAATCGAAATCATTGGATTCCAAACTCAAACTTAAGAAATGCAAAGAAATTAAAAAAAAAAGTTTTTGCTTCTGACTAGGAAGTCCATCATAATATTATTGTAGTTACTTACTTCAGGAATGGTGGGTCCACTGGGTACATAGAGCAGGCGAACATGAAGTCCTGCCAGATGAGGATGCCCAGCTGGTCACACTTCTCATAGAAGTAGTCGGACTCGTAGACGCCGCCGCCCCACACTCGAAGCATCGCCATATTCACGTCATAAGCAGCCGTTAACAGGTTATCAACTGAAAATGTTATAAATATTTGTTGAAACGCTTTCTTCAAACTGCACTTGGACGTGAGGCAAAGGTATATCGATAAATCATTTTTTTATAGCACCGGACGCGATACATATTGGACCATGTATCGGTCTGATCACGAGACCATTTTATCTGGCTTTACGTATGACCTCATTCATGATGCAGTGTTTTGCACATCGTAAAATATCAGAGGGTTTTCAGACTACTATAATGGTAAATTGTATTTTTTTTGTTACTTTGTTTTCAATCAGCACACATTTTAGATCAAACAGTAAAATTCTCGCATACTTGTTGCTAATTACGTTCGTGTTACTGCAAGCGAAACAAATCAGCTTTATTACTTACTGGTTGCTTTATCACTTTCTCCCAATTCTGGTAGAATATTGGAGGGTATCCAGTTCGATCCCTTCATGAAGAGTGGATAACCATTTACTTTGAAGTAAAACGTGAGTCCCTTTCCTGCGGTAGTGTTACCTATAATTTATAATAAAAGTTGATAATACATAGAGATATTAAAGAAAATGAAAAGGCAATTTAAAATTGCGAAATACGAATGGGACTGAATTTTAAAAGAGTTACGCCTCATTAACTCGTTGCGATAAATATCTCGCGTTGTGGTACATGGCGTGTCTGTAAGATCATAAGCGACTGATCGGCAAAGGCAATGTAATGTTACTGGATCAGGGATCTATATTTCTCGCATCGTCTAAATACCTACATAAAAGCGTTACCAGTTTTGCGTGAAAAATTACTTGAGTAATCCCTTTTTTTTGAGAAAATGAAGGATTCTTACCAAGTTTCTCCGAAGCTGGAGATTCAACAATCTCTACTGTTCTGAACCCAATCTTAATATCTTTGCGCGACTCTTCCTTCTTGCTAGCTGTAGTATAATGCACGTGCAAGTCGTACAGAGTCGGTTCCCCATACCCGTTCGGCCACCAAAGCCTGATCATGTTCTGAAAATATTAAAATATTGAAATTATGATCTGTATTCCCGGATTTAGTATACCATCTTTGACCTGTGACTTGATTTGACCGGAGGGAATTTTCTTATAGAAAAGAGATAAGTCCCACACTATCTGGTTATTAATCTCATTGGTAAAAAATATTGAGTAGAATAGTTCGTACCCCGCTTATAAGCAATTCTATCTCTTCGACTACGGTACCATCTGCTTTGGTCTCCACATTGACCTGTTTCCACTTCTTCAACATTTGCTTCCCTTCAACTTGCAACGCGATGCTCAACACGCCATCTATCTTGGTTACTTTCTTACTTGTCTCTATATGCGCTTGAACTGTCAAACTCCAGTCTACACCAACTCTCTTGGTGTGGGTTGTAACCCATCTGATAACTGCTCCGTCGTATTTTTCGATGTAAACTGGTTTCCTGGGATATGGAAAAAATATTGATAGTTTCAACTTTAATATTAGTAATATCGGTTTGCAACCTCAGGATCTGTCAGCTCTTCTAAAATTAAGACTGTGTCGTGAAACAGCGCACTACCCATATAAAGTGGCATCTCACTTCCGCGACTGGTTAGCTACTTGTAGGAGAGAATAAATCATTATCATAACCACTAAAACCCCTTAAGAAAATTCATACTTCAATGTTTAGTGCTACGGTTTAAGTCACGATAAAAACTTAAACGAAAATTACGAAAACATTAGTACCAAATCCCAACAGAAGGGAAGGCGGGTCCCCAGTCCCATGCGAAGGACGCTTGCATCTTCCTGAGCTGGTTGACGTGACATTCTCCGTTGTAGCCAGGAGGGACGCACGCTGGAGCGGCAAACGCTCTGCTTGAACGAATCTGCGCGGCCATTATAGGAGATAGAAATGTCACGTTTAGCACGTTTTCACCTGCCTGCAACAATAAGTTGTGTAGGAAAATAAAAACCCAATGCTAGAAGATTTAATCCCTCAGAAAACGAGGTCTTTTGCACTATTGTCTTTATGGAACCAGCAAGATAAAGGCTCATTTGTACAAGAAAACATGGAAGTAGAGTAGTATAGGTAGCTTTAAAACTGACCTTTAGTTTATTTTTGATGTCAAAAACATATTTTACGAACATATTGTTGACGGCGCCGATGGGGCTGTGGTCGTTCAGCACTATGAAGGCTGTCGTGTCTAGCCCATCAAACACCAGGTGCACTACTCTGGAGGCCAAGTCATCAATCGACACTGGAAGTTGAAAGATGAAAATAAACATAAATAAGTTATGAATACCGGTGGATGGTCGGTCATATCCAATATAACTGGACAAGTGGGAATGAGACTCTCTGCACTAAGGATCCCATACAAATAATATTTGCACAGGGTAATATTATACATACAATGTATAATTGGTCTTCTATTAAATGTATGATCGTAGCGCGCGTTGATTAACCTCAGTTTTTATTTTCATAGCTACTTTGTTGTTATAGCGGCTATAATACAAAGCTGTCTAAAAAGACGAAAACATAAACAAGTACCCTGGAACTTGGCGGTGTACGTCCAAGTGTCGAAGGCAACCCAGCGAGTGAGCACGTCATTGTCCCTGTTGAGGATGTCCCCAATTATGCCCGCCTTCTGCAAATCCGAGTACACACCGCCGGGCACCGTGGCCGGTCCTTTCATCGCTGGAATATAAAGTGGTAATATGGAAATATGCAGTTTCGAAAGTTTCAGTAGTTTCCGAAATAGTGAAAGGGGTTTTTTTGGCAAACCGAAGCAGATCCGGGATCCTTATTATTAAAGCCTTCATGGACATTTTATCTTAATTAATCTTGTGCTTTTTTAAATTCTGTATTATGCAGAGAAATATTCCGGATGTTTAATTGTTATGAATGACGAAACAATTCGCACTTTTACCTATTTATTTTGTCAAGTGATCTACTCATACTTACCTACCTACAATTACAAAAGTTAATGATGTATTTGCAATCTAGTCTAAATAATTCAACAAGTAGTTTAGCGTTTATTATAAGTTATATTTATGGGAGCCTAAATAAAGAAAACTCGAAATATTTTTATTTAATACATTTTGACTAAAAATACTTTGGTGTAGACATATCTTATTTTATCAGCTCAATGACCACTAGCCATTGGAAGTCCGCCTCATTCAATTTTATTTGCGTTATTCGGCATTACGATATTTCACAAAGATTAACTAAAAATTATATTAAAATAATAAAACATATTCACGGTCTTCTTATCATCACGCTAAATTAATTAAATAACCTGTTTCCGCATAACCATAAACAAACTAATAAATTAAAAACAAAACAGTAACTTACATCCATTTTTGCTGACAAAAGTCCAAATAACATTATCACTGGATGATAGGTCAATAATTTCAGCGTTAATTATTGTTAAAACGGAGCACAATAAAACAAACGTCCTCATAGTTCAAACAAATATTTGTACTGTTTGTGTCACCACTGTTAGCCAAATATTTAGTCATGAACGTTAATCAGTATCAACCGCTAGTCACCGACTCCCTCGTAATGATGTGCCTCGTTTGCTAAATGCTCGGTGTCGATAAGAAAATTATACTTAATCGCGAACACTCGACCCCCGCGCTATACAAGATCATTACATATTTCTCGTATGATTTTCCATATAGAAACGTTTGATATGCATGCGTAACAAAACATATTATATTCACTTGGTAAGATTAGATGCCGGCGAATTATGAACGATACAATTTTAATTTATTTTTATGGTTTTTCTATTTGTGTTTTAGTTTAACTTCGCCATGTAACGCACGCAATGTCCGTGCGTCATTTTCTATGCGTCATGGTTAGAATAATGGGGTAAAAATATAAATAAACACGTGTTTAACATAAAAAGCATATTTTCCTCTTGAAGCTGATAAGAATTTTACTATTTCCATTGAATGGTTGTGGTATTTGAAAAGAGGTGTATCGTTTGTGGTAGTAAACATCTTGTGACGTAATACACGCGTTCAACTGAGGAACTACCTGAAATCTTTTTTTACACTCATCTGAGTTTTTTGATAACGTTGGAAGATAGAGTCCGCCCCTAATATGACCCACTGACCAACTGTGCACTTACAGTCGAGGCCGTCCAGATCTAGAGCTATAACTTCTTAATAACCTTTATGTTAAAAAGGGTGTACTATTCATCCACATATTTTTGAGACTTTTTGAGGACATGGTTGATACTAAATTGACTATCAATTTGCTTTGTACCGCCTACAAGTGTACTTTGATACCCATGTGCGAACACTACACTAACTACTAGGCGATATTGGCAGAGAATATTGTACAGGTCCATCATCATCATCATCATACACATCGAATGTCCTCCCACTGCTGGGCATGACCCTCCACTGTTTCGTGCGATTTTATACGAATTTGTGCCAGCTTCATCAAGACTTGACCCGATACTTTAACTATATCGTCGACCCATATTGCTCCCGTCGGCGTCACGGCGACCGTCGCATCTTTTCGCCTTGGCCACCATTCTGTCCCCGCCTTACTCCACCTGCCGTCACTTCGTCTGGCCAAGTGTCCAGTTTAGCAGATTACGGGCATCTAAAAACAAAATATACTTTTATTTTGAACCATTCCATGATCGTTTATCGACTACTGGACATCACTAGTAGATTAGTGATTACCATCAATGACCGCGTCGTATGCGTTGACCAGTTGTTGTGCATCAACACTGAGACAATTATCTCGAGTTTCATCACATGACAAGTTTTCTCCTAACGTGCTCGTGTTACATGGGTCGCTGCTTACATTTTCTCTTTTATCGAAAAGACAACATACTTGTATCTAAAAGAAAAATAATCTTGTATCATGATTTTCGCGTATGTTTTTTTCATTTTCATTTCAGAAACAGATGAATAATAAACCTTAAAAGTATCGAAATGAAATCCAAATGAGAATGGATAATTTATAACCTCTTAGAACTTATAAATGAATTTTTCGTTCTTGCCTTCCGTGCTGCATAATAACATGTTCTCTAACTATTGTGGCAATCAAATTAAAAAGCGATAAACGTACTAAGTACAGAATTCGTTTACTGATATAAAATTTTGATAAATGTAGAGAACTATTAAGTACTAGGTACCTACCATTCTACATTAGTAAAAGGAGGAATAATATAATCTTGTTGTGGTTTAAAGGGCAAGAACTGTTTAGTGTTTGTATTAAGATTATCAACACAAACTACAGTGAGGTCATTGCTACCATCCAGTAATTAGGTATGTATGTATCACCAAGCCAGAGAATATTAATTTTTGATACCTACCGAGGTTTACCCCTATTTATTTATTTATTTATTTATTTATACTTCTTATACAAACAAGTACAATGGCGGACTTAATGCCAAAGGCATTCTCTACCAGTCAACCAAGAGGTGGTGCAGAGAAACGGGAAGTGGGTGTATAATCAGAAAAGACAGTCGATGAAATTAAAAATATATACAATCACACATATACACACAAATATATCTACCTATATATATAATAGACAGCTAATACATACAATTAAATAACCGGGGAATACTATTACGTAAAATTATCTACATAAACATACATATATAATATATTAGACAAGGTGAGATTCTTGTGATGACGACTCTGCCAGTTTCATAAGAAACAATTTGCGAACCTTTAATTTGAACACATTGCGGTTTGTGGACGTCCTGATTTCGAGAGGAAGGGCATTCCATAGTAGAACGGATTGGACTAGAAAGGAAGAGTGAACAGAGCTAGAGCTATTTAATCGATCTCTTCGACCTCAAGGGTAGGTACTTTATTTTTATTGTACCTGCATTCGACAGAATTCCTTTTTATGTTTTTAGGCGTTGTCTGTGTATGATAATGTACGCAATAAATTAGACCTTTTGTCCGGACCTCTAATACTTAAAAGATACCTGAGTTTCTTACGGTCATGACCCTGAATTAGATGTGAAAAAAAGAAAAAAGGCCGTGTTGCAGAAACCAGTATATTTAATTTATTATTTATTTAGGTATTACAAAAGTAGGTACATTCTAATCACATACAAACACTTAATCGACCTTTACTATTATAAATTGTCTATCAAAACTCGATCTCGGATCTGTTTTCCAATCTGCTTGCGTCGTAAGGTCCAATAATCAAGAAGGTGCAAATGTTCAGGAGTTATAAACTAAATATTCTAAATAACAATTGAACAATGCTTATCAATCAGAATGACCTAAAGTCAGTAGATCGAAAGTAGCAAATGGATATGTCCATAAATTATGCAATTGTTTTGTAAACACATTGTCAGTTCGTATGCTGTTTTAGAATTAAACAAGTTTCAAACAAAATACTTGATATTAAAATAAACAAAAATGGATAAGGTTGTGTCGTTTTATTGCGGAGTTCTCAAGGTCACTTGCCAGCTCCAGTAAACGTCGGATCAGTTCCACATAATCATAACATTGATGTATACATCATCATCATCCTAGCCTTTTCCCACCCCTCAGTAAAGCAGGTTTTCAGACTTTCTAGTTTCTAACTAGGTGCTCGTAACGACTGTCAAAGATGTATAAATTGAGGTTTGTTTATCTTTTTCTTAGCGTGTTGATCTAAGGCAATTATGGATTTACTAGCGTTTTCTGGCAGCGTCGCCCACCTGAGCGTCGATTATAGCTGCAAAAACATTGCATTGATAAAAGCTTATGTCACTCCAAAGTGACTAAGATACCTCTATAGATGCGTTTTACAACGCCTCTAACTTCCAATCGAGCAACCAATTGCCGCTTGGTTTTATTATGCTTATCTAAAAATTTAGGTTTTAATTCAAACTTCTAAAATACATTTTTTTACTTTTCTTCCATCACAATGTCTTCCACAATCAGGAATTTACGTATTACGTAAGCATTCGTGGGTCACATAAACGCTGTCATATGGGGGGGTCGACCCAAGGAGACCGCGTGGTGATCTTTACCACTAGGTCCACTAGTCAAACCAAATAATGAAAATTAGGCAGGTAAAATTATTTGAATTAATTCTTGTACAATACTTTTTTTGCTCTTTTATCCACCACAGTGCAATATGAACTAATATGCACCTCTTTAGAAAATAATCTTTCTACAATTACAGCGTAAAAGTCACCCTGAAATAAGCTGTCAATAATTCTATATTATTATAAAACATGAATTTAAAAAAGATTAACTAGTTAAAATGAACAGGGTCCCATTATTTAACGAATTTAGATTGATCGAGAGAAGTGAATCTGATATCAATGGAGTTTGGAAAGGTGCGATTTGATACTATCTTTGTCGAGAAGTTACTTTCAAACCCTCGTATTGTCAATCAATACAACATTTTAAAGTGCAGAATTTAGTTTAAGTAATAGTCACCATGTAGTGGCAAGAAGATAGATTAATCAATACTATACTTGTAGCCTTTGTCTGGAGCAGCGTAACTAGCAACCGTATATGAGTATCCTCTACGAGTTATTCAGGAGTAATCTACCAACTCAGTGTTGGCAGGTGATCTCACTTGCCAACACTGGTAGTCAACCTGAAAAATCAGGTTGACTTCCTAACTTTAATAACCTATTATTGTAATGATTAATCAGAATTCAAGATGTATTTAATTCTAACTTTGTAAAGAAGAATTGTTCTCTCCATTGACTACACCACGCACAGTTCGGTAAATAAAGACATCAATTTTCTCTCTACTTACTTCTATCATCGTTTTATATTACATAATATATATCAGTACCTGAAACTGTACACAACAACCATTCCTCCAAATGCTAAAGCTGAAGAAATGGGCTATAAGCTCACAAGTCGAAAAGGAACATCTGCCATACATTTGAACATTTGGTTCTCTGTTCCCCAGGCGCCCACCTCCTGCTGTTCTTCCTGGCCTTCGTGTTCGGCTCGTTCTGCACGTTCTGCTTCCACATGCTGATGTACCTGTTCGATGAGAAATGCGTCTTGTTCCCCAAGCTACTCTCGTTGACGTCATTGCGGCATAACGTCATCTATGAGTTCATACCATCTAGCAAGGATCTTGCTGACAGTTAGTAATTTATGCTCACTTTAATACGTTTATTATTCCCTATATGTAAGACCGAATGAGTAATTCTCACCTAAAAAGTTCTTAAATATAATTAAAATAATTTTAAAACTAAACAAGTTATTATTTTTGACAAAAGATTTAAGAATTGTATGGATGTTCTATACAACAAAATCGATTTGGGCAAACGACTAGATGAGATGCCGACCACAATTTTTTTACTAAAAATTTGGGGTCGTCTAGTCTAATTTAGTCTAACCGGACGGAGCTAAGTACCATTGTTTCAAGCGTATCCAATCGCGTGAGCTATCAAAACTAAACCTTAGTGCGAAACAAACTTAAGTAACTGGAAAATCAAAATTCAATAAAAAAGCACCATTTTTCAAGAAAAAAGGACTGCATACTCAAGTAACCTGACCAAAAGGCTAAGATTTATCAGTTGTCAGACGTTCTCGCTTCTAACTACCCGTAACGACAGTCAAAGATGTAGAAATACCCGGCGAGACCCTCAATTTGACGTGCCTGCCGAAACACGGAAGAACTCATTATGACATATGTGGTCACTCATCCACGGGCCGACCGTATCAAGCGTAGCTTAACCTGTGATCGATCAGCTTGAGCAGTTATAGCTTAGCTACGAGCTCCTAATTATTTGAAAGTAAGAATAAAAATAGTTTTCTTTCCTTTTCCTTCTAATAGTGCCAGTGGACTTCCTGAGCACTCAATGGGTTGAGAAGAGCACGTGTTCCCTGCCGACGTACGTGCCGCTGGTGTCGGGTATCTTCGGCTTAGTGTGGACCACCATGTTCCTTATGTGTTCCACGGGCAGTAGGACCTTAACAGGGCGAGTAACATCTTACATAGGTATTCAATACCCACTGCGCGACTGGTTGAGGTCACCATGCCAAACCCACTGAGCGCGAAGTGTCGCGGTTGCGATCCCCGCGTAGGACAAACGTTTTTGTGATCCATGAATATTAGCCCCAATTCTGGGTATCTTTGTGCATGTGACTTGAATGTTTGTGGCGCTAACACAAGGATTTAGTTACTTAATGCGTTAGTTTTTAGAAAAATCTATCAAATGGCAGCATTTCTTGCATGGTTGAAGGCGATAAACGAAAATGAGAGTATAAAGCCAGAATAATAACTTTTGGCAGAGCGTTAGGTATTTATAGACTTTTTAAATCCCTTGAGTCTGCCTGCTTAAGGAGATGAAATCTAGCTTCAGTTCTTTTCTGGCAGCCGTTTTAAACGGAGTCGCCGTTTAAACTTACTTAAACATTAAATAATATAGGTTGCAGCGTCCGTGGCGAGTGCTGCCGCCAGTGTTCGTGTTCTCTCTGGCGATGGGTGGTCTCTGTATTTACTCGTCCGCCGTCACCCACTACGGCCTACAAGAACTTTGTCTTAAACTCGGAGAAATCACTGGGAGTTCCACGTACGTTATCATATGGTATACAGTATAAAACGTACTTATTTTTTTAGGGTTCGTACGGAAAGACTAAACACGGAACCCTATTATCTACTGTACGTCTGTCTAAGACTTTATCTCGTAAACCATAAAACCTGGACAGTTTATATTGTCACTATATGAGGTTAAGCGACGATTGGTACGGTCATAAATTTGATGTCGTGCGTCCAACTCGTACTTAACCGGTTTGGCTTAGGTTCCTTACTAAGGACTTCAGAAAATACTTTCTTGAAACGACAGACATTTTAAAGTTGATACCTACTTTTTGTGTGACAATCAGACAAAAATTTTGAAATAAAGAATTCAGAGGAAAATATATTTACATTTATCATGATATTTAATCGTAATTTGTAAACAGGTGTACGTATACTGTGAATGTGGCGACCCTGACATATGAGCGTCGCATCCGAGGCGTGTACCAAGCCACCCGCCTGACGATCCTGTCGGCCTGGCTGCACACCGCCTGCTGGCTGCTCTCCGCGCTGCTCGCCCTGGTGCGCGTCCTACTCGCCGTAGACTTCCAACTTGTTTGCGTCCACGTACGACTCCACGGAGATGTCGAGAAAATTCTGGTAAGTTAAAGACACATAATAGATTTATGGAAACAGTAATCTAGACATTATACGAGTATATCATCTTTTTCGTGTAGGAAAAGGATGAAGTCCAAATTAGAACAGTCTCCCCTGATCCTTTTGAAAGAGATAGCTTCACTGATGTTTACAGCAAATCACTATTAAGAAATATTGGCGACGACGATCAAGGTGAAATAACAATGTTGTTTGATGACTCGGAAACAGTCCGGCACTCCGACTTACTAGAAGAACAAATTTCCGAACTATCGCTAGTTCCTGACGAAAAGAGGAAACTAGTGAGATTAAGAGCATACAAAGCTGTCGAGAAAGCCCACCAATTTATAGTAAGAGACTTGTATAACTTACTATATACAATGGTCATACCTGAATCTCCAATAGAGTCAGTCTCAATGGCCGGTTCTCTCACCAGTGTCGTTTCTAGTCGCTCCGTCGGCGATATCTCAAGTCGTCAAATAAGCATCAACAGACAAGTCGGTAGAGAAAACGTTGCATCCCAACCGAAAGATGTAAAGCCATTTGAGAGTGCACAAGAAGACCCAACACTTGATTTCCCTGATGAAGTTGAAGAGATAATGAAATCAGAAAGTTTCGTGAGCCTAGAACGTATGGTAAGAAAAGTTAAAGAAGTTTTTGATTTTAGAAAACAGAGAATTGAATTCGAACAGCCTACTACCTCAAGGGCCCTGGAGAGTCGTTCAGAATCAGTATTAAACTTGTCTGTTGAAATGAGAAATCTTTTAGACTTAGATGAAGAGAAACTAAACCAAACAAAGAAATCGAATTTAAAAACGATTGGTGTACAAACTGACAAGAGTAAGAAACGTAAACGCTCCGTACGAGTCAAGATAGCAGACAGAGACAGCAGCCAACCAGAAACCGAGACCGAATCTGACACTTCACCCGATCTAAAGGATGAAGTTGACAAAGAAACGCAAACCGGTCCTAAGGAAAAACAAGACTGAGAAACAATGAGTGCTGAATCCCGAATCCCCAAATCTTTTAGACGTAGTCAACAAGAAATAAGCATAGTCACACTAGCTTATGTCGTCAATGTTTTTGAATTTACAGAATATAATGATTTCAGCACTACTGTTAATTCTGTTTTCATTTCTTTTTATTTATAGACGTTTTTAAAAACTCCGTAATTTAATAATATTTTAATATTTTCTTCACGTTTATAAAATAGTTAAAAAAATGTAAAATAGGTAGCATATAATAATCCGCATAGTGACCTGGCGCCCACAATGATGATTTTTGTCAATTAATACTATTCGAAGACACAAACATTTATGAGTGTCATCTCGAAACTAAATCGCATCCAAACACTCTTATGCTTTGCCTACACTTAACACAGTGCTTAGAAATACTTGGAATGCCACGAAACTATAAATATTATATCTTAGTAATATTATAAACGCGAAAGTTTGTATGTGTGGATGTTTGTTACTCGTGCACGCAAAAACTATTGACCAGATTAAGTCGAAACTTGATAGGTATACTGTACACAGATAGTTTGGATAGTTTTAATCCCGATTTAATGTTTTCTTGGGATCATTTGTAGCGGGTGGAGCCGCAGGCTACAGCTAGTTAAACATAATGCATGGTTAAGAATTACCCTACTCTACTTCTCGTTCAATTGATGTAAAACCTGGTGTCAGACTTTTTTAATCGGCCGGTTACCGGACACTGCTTTTTGCACGCCCTAGAAAAGTTCTCAGGTTTTCTAACAATATTTTCGCTCACCGTTTTTAAGAATTGATAATTACTTTGTCTTTGCCTATTATTGCCTAGAATTGATCCTACGACCTTTCATATGTTATTCGAACGGTTACATGTTATGAAGTTAATGAAGTTATAAAGATAATATCCTCAGCAAATTGTATCTACTGAATATGTCAGAAGACAATAAAGCACAATGTGACAGTATCAAAGTTGGCCAAAGCACGTATGTTAAATACCTCCATAAATATACCTATTATTAAATATTCGACAGATATAGGGATATAATAGCAGCTTACCACTCTCATTATTGCTGTATAGTATTTATTATAATTAATGTATAGATTACCTACATATTGTATTTCACTTTAATCGCACATGTCTGATTAACAAGCCGGCTTTGACCTAGAATCAAAAACAATCAAAACTGCAACGTACTGACTTCCATTTATTCACCGCGTAATTAATAATATTCTTATAATTAATATAATATTACAATACAACTAAAATAACTACGTGAACTACGTCTCAAGTCGTTTCAATTTGAGCCAGACTCCTCCATCCGCGGCATAGACTAGGGAAGAGCTTTTTATTTTCATTGGCACTGGCGTCCGTGGGTCGAGTATCAACTCGTAGTTCTGAAGAACTTTGATCAACGCCATCTTTGATTGGATGTAGCCTTGTCGTATTCCTGTTAACAAAAGTTTGGGTATTTAGTGTCGAAAGTTTCATATAACAAACAAAACTTCAGGGCCCCGATTCTGCTATTTACAACGACCGATGAATGAATGGCAGTTGGATTAAATTTTAAATTATTCCTATTCTATTAAGCATTTGAAAATACAATAACTGAAAGTTAATTGTATTGACCTTGAGCGTACCGTTCCGTACTGAATTTCCAATGATTGTGTAGAAAAATTCTTAAGACAATACGAAAATTGTCATTTTTAACCAAATTTCATTCATTCATCGGCCATTGTAAATAGCAGAATTGGGGCCCAGCTCTCTTAAATTGTAAAGTGAAAACAATTAATTAAGTATAGATGATATTTTTAACAACAAAAAAAAAACAACTGATTTAAAAGTAAAGTACTAAGGCAAACATGATGATACTTATGGGACCCAATGACAATTAATTATTTCCCATTAAATGAATAATAACAACACAATCAGTTTATTTACTCCGGTGTTCTAAAGAAACAAACATAACGCAGTTGAAGAGGGTTGAAAATAAATTTGAAAAACCCTTGCTTTTTAGCAGGCTTTAGTAGAAACATTGCTAATTTTAATTCTCTGAACGTTTAATTCAGCCTTGTCATTACTTAAAGGACATTGACATTCGCGTCAACAGTCATTATATTATTAAAACGATAATAATTGAATGTGATTGGCTGTCAAACATAATAAAAGGTAACCTTACTTTTAAGTATAGATACACACAAGTGAAGTGCGAAAATCTAAGTGAGTAACCCTGACACATTAAACCCAGTGTGAGTGTTTGGTTAAGAAATAGTAAGTAGAGATATTAATATCTTATTTGAAATAAATGGAAAGGTCAGTGTCAAACCTTGACTGATGATTACATTAATGAAATAATTGTTAACACTTCTTTTTACTCTTCATTCAAGACCACTAAAAGTTTTGATGTAATTTCTTGTTAGTAAATATAAAAGTTGTCGTTCATATTTATATAATACGTTGAGGTCAATAAACGGTGACTTTCAACTGTGTTATGTAAATAAAATCGTAATTTTAGTTAGTTAACACCGTCTACCTACCTTTATTAGACAGCCAATAATTAATAATTTTATTTTATGTTCTATTTGATCTGGATTTTTATTTATTTCTGTACACACAATATACAAAAAGAAAACAAATAAAAAATGAAAATACAGTAGTTACAAAAGTACTGCTTATTTCTTTAGGAATTTCTGCCAACAGACCTGCGACAGGACATTATAAAAAGAAATATAGACACAGAGTGTAAACAAATATAGGAAAATTTTTATTTTACTATAATCTATTTCAACACAATTGCATGTATATCTAGGTATGGGCTACCTACGTGAGTTGAATCTTCAGTGGAATGTTTTACTACGCAGGTCAAGAACAACAGCAATAGATGCACAACATTATTGATTAAGAATTGCACAATTTTCTTAAAGGTAAGATCTCTACAAGACTTAGTAGATTCTCCTTAAAATTTTACCAAATTCGCAAATTACCAGGCCATGTTAAAATACGTGATCAAGTGTTCGTCCTTAAAACGAGAAAAGGGGATAATTTATCTATTTTAAATTCATCGAAGCAAACTGCAAATAAAATAAATAAGCTACAATACGATACCCACCTAAACACTTTTTGGGTCCTTCTCCAAAAGGCATCCAGTGACACGGATGCATCTTCGCTTTTCTTTCCGGGGCAAATCGTTCTGGATCGAACTTATCCGGATCCGGGAAGATATCCGGGTCCATATGTATGGCATGCGTGGGGATGAATACCATCGTGCCTTTCTCTATGACAAGGTCACTGTTGGGCAACTTGTAGTCTCCGTTGCATCGTCTGAACAATGCCCGCATCGACGGATGTATCCGCATTGTTTCTGCAAAGAGGAATTTAACATTCATTGGATTTTAGTAAGTGGACGTGTTATATTCATAGTTTTCAGTTATTTGAACTCAATGTAAATTATTTATTTTGTCGTATTATTCAGAGTGCTTCGTATGTCTTTGCTTCATATTCCATAATTGTCTCGATGTTCAAAAACGATCATACTTTAGTATCGGTAATTTTACTCAAGTCCATCGCAAAAAAATCAGAAAAGGTTTAAGTCAGATGAGCCAGAAGCAAATGCTTCATTGGCATTGGTTGACCTCGTCGGTCATCGGACCAAAGTGGTTGTTATTTTTGTGACTATATTTATTAATCGTCAAATATGGTAACAATAAAATACAATGATTAAAAACCGGGCAATGACAAAAAAAAGATATTGCAAAGTTCTATAAGGTTAGATTTCGTTATATTATGTAAATAAAAAACCAGTAGGCTTAACAAATAATGCTTACGTATATTTGCTGTTCTGATTCGCGCAATCTACATACATTACTGAAACAACTCACCGTCTAGAACCATATTTAGATATCCCATTTCGTTTTGTGCTTCGTACGTGCATTCCCCGTTGTGTTTGGCCAGTACCCTGAGCACCTCCTCCCGAGCTTTGGCTTGGACCTCAGGGTTCAAGGCTAACTGGTAGGCCGCGAATTGCCCGGTTGTGGCCGAAGTCTCATAGCCGGCTATCATGTATAGCATAGTGTTTGCTGCCACGTCCGTCATCGTGAAGGGTAAATGTGTCATTGCAGTGCATTCCATGTTTTCTGGAATAATTTTAAAGCTTTTGGTACAAAAAATTACCCTGTCATTATTTCATGTACTTTTTTTCTAGCCTAGATTTATAGCATCGGCAGTTTGCAGACGATGTTTTTGCAATATTATTTATCTGTTGGTCATGCTCTTTCGTAATAGTTTAGATCCTTGAAGTCGTCTATAAAAAGACCGGTAATATACGAAATAGTTGCTGATTGTTGCCAAACTGAATTAATTACATTACAGTTTTGATAAAATACAATTTCTTACGAAAGCAAAAACGAGTGTGAAATACTAAGTAGAATAATGGCACAAATTATATCATAACCGGCATTTTAAAATTGATTGATGGAACCAATTAATGTTATCGAACTACACTTAATACATCTGAGCGTCATGCGTTAATATTTCTAACGATCTCTTCACTAACCACACGTACCTTTCTCATCACCTACATTTTCATTTTTTAATTCAATAAGTGTCTGCAAGAAGTCATTCCGCGTCACAGAATTTTCCTGACGATACTGAACGGTGCTTTTCACTATGCCGTAGAAAAAGTCCTCGATTTTAGAACTTATTCGTCTTATTTTCAAGCTATCGAATGTATCTGGAGCGAAGAACGCAAAGGCTCGAATTAGTCTCCTAAAACAATAATGCGTTATTAGTTTAATTACTGGCCCTTCAAAATGTGTCTAACTACATAAAAAGCAAAAGGGGCAACATATTTATTATATAAAATCGTAAAGATGAAGATCTCTATTTGTGAAGATAGATAGTTAATAATGGTGACTTCATAGTTAGTAAGTGTTGTCTACAAATATAAAAATATTTTCTTTCACCAATTTTTATACATTTTCAAGACTTGTTTTACTCCAAGATGTATGAGCCTTAACGTTAACCGGTAAGTTTACGACAAAGTTGAGAAACTACATCTGCGGTTAACCTAGGAAATGGCTCAGATTTGAATGAAACTTACCTAAAGTTAAGATTGTGTGTTAATAATACATTAATACGTGCAAGATAATAAAACTTACCAGTAATGAGATTTGTGATCAAAATACTCGTGTCCTCTGATATAAAACTCAGAATCGGGGTTCTTAAAACCATTGCACTCAACACCAAAACCAACATTGCCTATAATCTCCATTGCATACTTTGAATAGAAATCTGAGAAATTCACTGTTTTCCCATCCTTGTGCAGTTCATCGACGTAATCCAAAGCCTTCGACGCAATTTCTTCTACGATTGGGTACATAGTTTTCAGTTTCCCAGGCGTGAAAGTCGGAGTCATTTTCAACCGTAGAATTTTCCATCTTCGTCCAAATATATTGAACAGATTTGCAGCCAAGGGGTCCCCGACACCGCCAGCGTATGTTCCTCGTGATTGGAAGTAATCGAAGTCCTTTATCAACATGAGCTTGGCGATATCTGGGTCGTGTATAGACAACACAGGCTGATGGAAAGAGTACATGCCTATGTACGGCAAATGCTTGTACTTAAAGTAGTTATCATAATAAGGTTGGAAAAACTGTTCTTTCCTTTTAATGACTTTCTTTATGTGCCCAAAAAGGAATTCCGGTTTTGGTCCAAACACACCTCGTCTTGCCCAGTAACTGAATTTTTGTCGAAACCACAAAACTGTGTAAATGATCGTGAAAATGAGAACTATAACTGTCCGCACATTGAAAATATGCGTAAATATAAACGACATTTTAACGCACTTTTTTTCTAATTTTCTGTCAATTCAAACCACTTACACTTCACAAATTCCTTCGACCCCTAGTAAATTAATAAATTTAATTAAAATAAATACTGTAATAATTTGAACATTTCCTTTACAAGTGAGTCTATTTTAATTTGACGTCATTTGCGTGCGTTCGCGCCGAAACTATGAACTATGCTGCGGCGGCACCGGTCACAAGTTGTATGGTTCGTGCTTGGACTGACTCTAGGCTCGACTATTTCATAACACCTAATCTATAAACATAGCCAAGGTAAAAAGGCATGTTTAGATAATGAACTTGAAAACTATTTCACAAAAAATGTGCACTTTTTATGAAACAAATTAGCTAGTTTTTCATATAGACTATTATCTAGAATAAAAAATTAAGTAGTAGTAAAGTAAAAAGGGATATAGGTGTCTTAGAGACAGCCGCACCTTAATAAAGAAGGGTAGTCTGCTAAATCCAACACACCCTGCAAAAATGCGTAGCAGAAGAATAAAACAAACTGCATTAAAAAACTCTTTTATTAATCAAATATTAGTAACAAAAATACATTCTTGATTGTTATTCTTATTTAAAACACAAACCAATTCTTACAAACCTTACTTACTTATGAGATACATCTATAGAACTATCTGTGTTATCGCTTTCTGCTTTCACCACTTCTCGCCTTAATTGTACCAAATGCTGCAAATAATCTTTAGGTCTCCGATTTGATACTTCGCAGTCATTCAAACCCTTATAATGTGGAATACGACTCTCATATCTGTTAACCGAGTCTTCTAGATAATTGCACGAATCAAATAGTTTTGTTTCGATGGTTTTATACTCATTTTTATCATCATTCTCGTTACAATAATATTTGCTGTCAAAGTATGGTCGGCGTCGTCTACACTTGTATTCTGGAGCATCTGTTTCTCGACTATCCGTTGAACTGACATCTATTATTTCAGATCGACAACAATTTGAGTAACTTCTTGGGTGAATTTCAGTTTTCGAATCGTAAATGTCGTTTCGGTCTCTGGGTTTCGTAGTTCGATATTTAGTTCCTTTGTAAACAGGCACGTAGTTTTTCCTTAAGCTACCCAATGTTCTACTGCCAGCTTTTTTCCAAATAAAAGAATCAGAATCCATTTTACTCGATTCTGTTGAATCTGAATATACGCTCTCATAATCTTTCTCTACAGGAAGGTCTTTATCAGATGAAGTGAATTCGGAGACATTTTCGTTTTTATTTGTGTTGTCACTCTTAGCTACTTCACCAGGGGTAGGATCTGAACTTGTATCGTCCTTAAAAGTAACAATCCGTTTTGTATCTCTCTCTCTCGGCGGGGAAAGTATTATGTTATATGGATACATATTTTCGTTCCGTCCTAATATCATATTTTTAATCTCAACCGATTTTGAAGTTTTCACAGAGTTAGGATTTACTCTCGGTAGCACAAACTCATCTGTTTCTGGAAATTCCTCGCTGCGGTTGTTTAAACTATCAGATTTTGATGTACTCCCATTTTGCAAAGGACCCTTTGCTTGATCTAAAACGTTCACTAAAACAGTAATGCTATCGTCATCCATCTCTATGACACCCTGAGGGTCCACAGTACTATGATTTGTAAGTAGGTCAGGAGTAGTCGTCACAACACTGGATATGCTATTTTTTAATTCCGTCTCCGAGTTATCGTCACTTTGAGATTCCGAATCCACTGGATACGATTGTGATATGTTTATGCTAATCACTGGTGCAACAGTAGAGCCCTCAGAATAATCATCAGTATTCTTACTGCAACAATGTTTTCCTACATTCGAAGCACGTTTCCTTCTTCTAGGTGGTGGTACTATTTGCGTTTGAGTACAGTTTTCTTGTTTGGTTGCAAAATCAGTCATCATAAAAGAATTCTTGTAAGCCACGCGTTTTGTTTCTGTAGATCTGTCGCTGAATATTAAAGAAGCCGTAGGACCGACCGCTATTTCTTTACAGCGGGGTGTCATAGGAACCGTTTCAGTAGCTACGTCACGGCATAATGTAAACGGACACCCACTTTTTATAATGAACGAGTATAAATCACTTTGTACATCTATAGCTTGGTCTTTAACTCGCGTGACCGTCGCTCGCGTCTGCGTGTGCGCCGGTATACCTATCCTTCTTTTATTTCGTAAAGCTTTCTGACTCAGCTCCATTAGTCTCTGCCTTGCATTTGTACATATTTTTAACTCGCTCAGTGGTTCAACTATTTTCTTGTCGACCATCGTTTCCATTTTAGATACTGCGGCTTCTTCTTTCTTTTTAAGTTTTGAATATAGTCTTTCAGTAACTGAAGCAACAATTTCTGCTCTCTGGTTATCATGAAGAATGGTTATTTGTGGGACTTTGAGTTTTTTCGAATCGGGTACTGCGTTGATTTGCACTTCACTTTGACTGGGAAGAGTATTTGCCAAACTACTTGTCTGCCCAGCCAAAGAACTTTTATCAATGGGTAAAACTTCTTGTGATCTATATTGTCTCTTTTTGTGTCTAAGAGGTGCGATTACTTTCAAGTCATCTCCGCTGCTAGCTCTCTCTAAGGGTGGTCCAAATAACTTGTCCATTTCTTCATTAATCTCGGTCGTCAGCTTAAGGTTCTTATCCATTGCGTTGATGACATCTGAGCTACCGCTAGCAGCGGACGACGCGGTTGATTCTGAGTTGTTAGCGTCAAGCTTAGGACGCACCATATCGATAAGGTTGCCTATGATTGCTGGTTTATTTAAATCATTTGTTTCTGACACAAGTTCATTTGCTCTTAATGTCCAATGTTCTTCGTCGAATGTGATGCTTCCAGTCTCAGGTATCTGAAAAAAACGGTCACCTATACTTCATTCCATAGATAAAGTACCGTACAAAAATCATCAAGATCTCATACATATCGGATGTGGTTCCTCGTGAGTTCAGCGATAAGTTGGTTGAGCTGGGCTTGTAGGGCAGCCCTGGACACGACTTGCGAGTTGCAGTTGACGGTTCTTGGTGTCGGCAGCTGACGAGCCCGAGCCGCCCAGCGGAGAGTGGAGGCAGACTCACCGTAGCATGCCGCACTTGGTGACACAGCTATAATGCAATAATAGAAACTAGAAAATAAACCTTAAACATAAAATCGTAAGGCCAAAATTTTTAAAGAGGGCTACGTCATGTTGACTGTTCAAAATATTAAAGACTGTAGAAGTTTTCAAGTTACCTATCATCAAAATTACCAATGTGATCTGTATGTTATTATGTCTATCAAAACTGTTCAAGTTCTCAAAAGCTAAAGCCTCCATCCATAAGATGATGAAGAATGTTAAGTATGCAAGATATACATGTCTGTGGATGATCGTTATTCGGATCAAGATCAAGAGAAATTTCCACATTTCTGAAGTACGTAATGAGTGTCATAATCATTGCTACCTACTAATGCATATTATGTATGCCAAGGCCGCGTCTCTTAAGAGCATCGACTTTGGACGATTTTCTAAAACCAGTTATGTTTTAGATAGTAATCCGTCTACTTCTGAATTCCGTAAATTCGACTGTTATGCAAAAAACCGTGTACATACTCGTATATTGATTTGATAATAACAGGTAGCTTTCTAGTGAAATGTAGAGCAAGCGATAAAAACAAAACAACATTGAGAAATAGACGCTTGTCTTACGCGAGGATCGAACCCGCAACACGTCTCGGTGAGCTCAACCACTCGGCTATCCGTGAAATTACATAACAAGAAAAAAATCCTTAAATATTCATAATGGTCCAAAAGGAACTGACGTTTTAGAAAACGGATTTATACGGCATATGTGACTTTGACGAAATCAGTGATAGATCATACACAATTAGCACATACTTGCGATAATGAATGTGGCAGCTCCCCCTGTAAAGCAATCCTTCAGCAGCCACGTGAGAGCGGAGTCACGGTACGGGACGAACCTGCCACGACCAGTACCGCCACTCACTGAAATAAAACAATGCATTCACATAGAAACCCATATCAACACACTAAACACTCTACACAACGACTTCACGCCTAAAATTCAAACGATATATAAAATATGGGCAGAGGTATACGGCTCTTAGAAAGAAGATATCAGACATCTTGGCTGCAATGTAGTATTGCTACTATTTACAATATTTCGAGGGCAGAAAATCTTATTATGAGACCCGTTATTATTATCTAATTAGTGAAATACTGTGAATTTCAGACACCTAAATCAATTATTACAACTGTTTGTTAAAAAACAATTGGATGTTATGTTACGTTTCCTATTGAACACTATTCATAATTTACTTTTGTTTAAAATGTAGAGCAGTAGGAGATTATGCAAGTAGGTTGACTTGAAAGTTAAATTAGTCAATTAAAGCCTCGTATTTATAACTCACCGAGAGCGGAAATGACGTTGCTAAGTGCCACCAAAGACTTGTTGATATTGGCGCCTTCCTTCTGCCGGCCGCCGCCACAGCCCTCCCAACTTGCCTTCTCGCTATGCACAAATCGAGCATCATATTTCAATTGCATAAAAAAAAATCAGATATACGTCATATAATGAAACCCTTTACAATTTAGTGATTTCTTAGGTTTACGCGAAAGTTAGTGGAATGTTAATGGTAACATGATACCTGCAAACGTTTCGAAACGTCGGGAACTAAAATCAAAAATTAAACCGCGATAAAATCCGTAAAAGTAGTTTCATTGCAATTTCTTTACGATTTATAAAAAAATGGCATTTGAAAAACCGTTGGCCTAATCAACATTGAGCAGCAACTTGAGCCAGAACGAATACATTTAAAAATCCAGTTGTCCACATATGGAACTGTAAACATGAATTTGCAACTTGTTAATTTTCTTGCGTAGTGCGCACGTAGGGCTTCCCCAGTTCGTTGAAGCTTACACGGCGATAGATTAACAGCATTAGCCCACAACAGGTATTCTCTTAACATATATTTATAAGACGTATGTACCTGTGTCTCGATCGTAATCCTCAAATGAGTAAGCAGGTAGTTCGACATGGGTTTATGTTGTCAAAGCTACTTTAATTTTGCTAATACTTTAGATCTTGCTGAAACCTCAATACTTGGGAAAATGAGTTAGGATCGTTAAAAAGTTGTTGATTTTGCAGCACACCTGATAAGCGGTGGTTTAATATGAACTTTTGTAATGTAGCAAATAATTTTTTGCCGCTAGTTAACAGTCGATCTTTTAATGCTGGTCTGTGTACTTGGTCATTTTAATAAGGATGTTAATGTTACATTATTTCCTAGTTCACATTACATTATATTAAGTACCTATAACCTAACTATAATATAATGTGAATTAAGTGTTCTGGCTACCTCCCAGCTAGATCAGCGAGATGCAGTGTAGCATGAGGTGTGGTGATCTCTAGCAAAGCGTGAGACCTCGATGAGGTGGAGTTGCGGCGAGTGGAGGCAGTGCGCCGACGACGAGTGCCTTCTTCTACTAGAGTTAATAGAGCTTCGGCATCCTGGACTGCTACGCGGCGAAGGTCTAGCCAGAAAGGAAGAGGTATTAAAACAAAGCGACTTTAAACGATTCCGCCCTCTACAGTATCCCAATTGCCATTTCTGAATAATATAAAAAAAAATTGCGGGTTCCAAGGCAGTTAATTGTTTGCCCTGGACTTGGGGAATTGGACATACCGAGCTTAAGTGTTTCGGTGATTTTCGTTGGTTTCATTGTAGACCCTGGCTTACAGGAGTTGCAATAACGGGCACGTGTGGGGCTAGTCCCAAAAAAATCTAACACTGCATTGCACTTTTTAACTGTTAATAATCATAAAATTAGTAGTTAATAAAGATTGATCTTATTCTTGTTATTTAATAGGATACCTATCAAAGTTATAAAACCACAATCAGGTCATGATTAAATTGTAAGACACAATGACTAGCAAATTTGGAGTGGCCTACAAACATTGGAATGCAAGTTAAATTAGTAAGCTGCGGACAATAATCAATCTGTAGCATATTATATGTAGTACATATATTAGGTACAACCTCCATGACGTGTTCCTAGCACTGCAGTTGCAGTAAAAGGCAGAAACACTCCACGCCGCATCGCGCTCCGTTTCGCTTCCACATCTAAAATAGTGCTACACCAAGAGGTGGTGATAGTCTCTCTAATGGATAGAATTGTGGTCTCTTACTCTGTACGTAGGGTCCTTTCGAGGGATGCTCTCGTACGCGCAGATCCTTCCGGGCGTTGCCTTTCCGCCGCGGCAGCGAGTGGCAAGGAGGCAGGGGAACCTCACCAGACAGCAGGTCGTGAACCCTCTCGTTGTAAATCTCAAGGAAACTTGACAATAATAAATAAATAAAGTACATAATTAAATGCAAATAATGTAAACATTTATAGTTATTAGCGAATTTGTTGCAGAGCAATAGAAGAGGATTTTATTTCTGCACCACTTTAGCTGATTCTGTGCCGAGAACATTAAATCTAGTATTTATGTTACATGACCCTGATTTTGGAATGTACACACTATTGCAAAACTCGTCTATGCTCTGCTAAATCGCGAGAGTTTAAGACTATAAAAAACCAATTTAATAATCTGTTATGTCCATGACCAAACAGACATGGCAACTACATTAAACTAGGTTACCTATGCACAACAAATTGCATCATGTCATGTGTTAGTAAACATCCACCAGAAATAAGAGTTATTAAACAACTATCTTTTTCAGCGACTTTACTCGCGTGAAAGTCGGTTATCTGATAAATCCCCTCCTTGTAACGCTGTCGGATACTTTTAAGTTAATCTAGGGTGGCAGCAAACTTTCAACCAAATTGGTCGGTTGGCTTTAGCTTGCAGAATTGACAAACATACACACTAGCAAAGTTTCACTTTATATAGGTAGTATTGTGTTAAAATGTTTCTTAAAAGAAGCAATAGTATAAATGTCCAGCCATCACAAGTTCCGAACTGATTTCAAACTGTCTTAACAGCAGTAAGTCACGACCACGGTAATTATCGTCAAATAAATCATACAGTAATTTAAAAGCGGAAACTATGTTTTGAACTTTGTTTTAACTATGTACAAATAAGTTTAACTAGTTTGACCTATATTTGCATAGGTTCTTATGAGCATTCACGTGATCATAATTAAGCTAAATATTTTATCAAAAGATGAGGTTAAATTAATTTTACCTTAATTAAGTATCCCGTTTTCTTGTCAATAGAAAATTACGATTTAAATTAGAGCCTATAATTATAGCCTTGTGACAACGAAAGGCTTAACATCCGCCGAGGCTTATTGTGTTAATGAATATAAGTAAAAAAAAGGAAAAATTACGTTAATACTTTACAAAAGAGACAGCATGACATAGTTCTTCATAGTTTTTCCATCTCAACACGTAAACTTAGCGTTTTAAAAGTTCAAAAATAGTTTACGAAGTAATATAAGGGTGAATGTTTCCATTTGCTTGGTGTTCATGAGTAATAACCCGTTATTGCTGCTCGCAATAGTCGGTGGTGTTACGTGAGGTCTGGGGGCAGACACCTCGGCACTGTGTGATACAGACACTATAAAACAAGTCAACACCATGGAGGTAAACATTAGTGAAACTTTTTAATTCACACGATAACTATATTTTTAGACTGTAGTCTGTTAGTAATAGACCTATTTGAATAGTTTATTTTATTGACTTGTAGCCAATTCGTGGAGCAATATTTTATGAGTTAATATATTACTTTTGCCTTCGACATCAACAAATAATGTGGGTTTCTAATGATAGAAGAATATATAATTTTCGATTCAATAGTTCTTGATATTAACTGCCCACTAGTGCCTAAAAAGACACGAATTTAATTCCTTTATACATGTAAATGTTATTATTTCGCATTAAAGAATCGTTGAAAATTGGATGAAACTATAAAAATCTATGAGAACCAATAGGGAGACAAGTATTATAACAGACCATAGGATCAGGCAAAAGATCAAGAGATTAGACAATGTTTTCACCTGCGTAAATATATTTCGTGTTGCAAGCTTTCCACGTGTCATATTTTCTAAAATGTTCATGCATTCGTCTTTTCAGACATATTTTAGGTATTAATCTGACTACCGAGAATAGCGCTTGTCACTCTACATTGACATCATTTTTTTTTGAACCAGCATACTATTCTATGAATGTCCGTACAAAAATAACGTAAGAAGAATAAACAACAAAATTACTACACTATCGCCCGCCACGCTCTTAAGTTATATCGTCAATAAGAAATAATTTAAACAGTGCATGACGAAATAAATAAATTTAATATCTTACTACTATTATTTTATAAATCATCTCACCTGTTTTATTTTCCTAAGAAAACAATCACAACGTTTATTCCTGTGAACGCTGGGCGCTCGCCACGACTGCCGTGGGGTGGCGAACCCGACTAGCACTGAAACCTTACTGTGACTACCTCACTAATATCATCCAGTAGCTGACCCGACACCCCCCACAGTTCACCCTACACTGAAGCATGCTACATAACGAACAATATCTTTAAAATGACAATCCCTTTAATGAAAACTGAAAACTTTTTAACTTCCTCGTCTTTGTTTTGAACTTTGGGTGCTAACACGATACGAACGTTTATCATTTAGGTTTTGGCAACACGTATCTTATTTAAACTAATAGATTTAACACAGTCAGCAAGTGAAAATAAAAATGCTCGTTTCATGACGTAGTGAATCTCTATCATTCCATAATGTATCTACGTAGGTAAAAATTACTTGTCATTTGAGAGTATGAAACAAACATTATTTTTTGAGAACCTGATAAGATTAAGACTTTTTTTCTTCTCTGGCTAAATCCCGAAGGAACTTGACCCATTTTTTCGAATAATAAATCATTAACTGACTCTTCCCGCTTTAGGTTAGGGGAAGGGAGTGTCAGACTGACTAAAATACACTCATGTTCCCTCCTTTAGAATTCGTGTCCAGTGTCGCGGTAGGACATTCGGATAATCTCGCGGGCCCGATAGGGGAAAGTTTTCTTCTACATCTGTACGAAAATGTAAAAAAGTGTCAGCTTTGTTAGTCTATTTTTATAGCAAAACGCAAAAGTCTCCACTAAATTGTCACCTTTACCTGTAGCTTTCATATATGAACCTGCACTATAACATAAAAAAAAATACGAAATGGAAATGTCTTAAACCTTTGCAACGCAAATACACCACCTTCATTTCTAATGATTGCTGTATTAAACAGGTGTCTATGATAGCAACACATGTAACGTAGGGAGATATATTAGCGCAGATAAAGCCTCGATGGCCGGGTGTTAAAGGCTCGCGTGTCGTTTCAGCCTTGACGTCAGGAAGCTACGGTGCCTGTCTTTATTACCATTCAAACTTAATCGAATACAACCAACAATATATTACCCGAGTGTTACGAACACAATCATAAAAAGTTTCAAACAGAAACCCGCAACTAATTCCGAAGAAAGTTTGTTTAAGGGAATGACCGCAGTGGGTATCGAGTAAAAAATCAGTATATCGTCAAACATCCTTCTTAGAGATCTTATATTTACTCCTAAAGTCTATAAGAAAGCCAATCTTAAAGTCTTATGTAAACTTTGAAACTTTGGAGCATTGTCAAGGCATCTTAACACCCAAACAAAAAAGTTCGCTAAGGAGATACCGGAATCAGAATAAACTTCAAACTAGTGGAATCCCAGTGACTACGTTCACAAGTCACGCATTATAATAATCACAATCGTTTAACGTGAAAAAATTGGCGCCTTTGAAATAATGACGCGACACCCATTTCATTTCGGCAATCGTATCGCGTGCCGTCACACATACGGCTGCTTCACACGAATGCATAAAATGATAGAAAACAATTTACTTTCCGAAAACAAACGGCGTTTTGGTATAAACGTAAACACTGCATATATTATGCGAAATGTAGTTTTCAAGAAAGTATAGGTACCGGTCGACGGTCTACTGCCAGACAAGTCTAGAATTGTGGGTAGACATCTTTGACGGCAAAAATGTTCGTGAACCCCTTTGACACGAATATTATATTAATGACAACGGGAGTCGTTTGAAAAAAATGTTATGTGATTTGGTGAGTTAGAGTACAGTCTATGCCACCCAACAGAAGAAAAATATGCTTACATAATTAGTTATAACGGAGAGTATTCTTCTTCTTTGGCGTATAAATTATGCATACCTAGGCGCGGTAGACAAAAACGTTTTGCATTTTTTTGCAATCTGAGATAATAAATTTGGATCACCTCATGAGTGGCATTTTACGATTTCTCTAAATTGACTATTACTTCAGTGGACCTTGAACATGTGTGAAAGCAGTCATGACTTGCAATATCTATTTGTATCAATCATTAAGAATCAAAACTAGATACAGATCCGCTAAATATAACGAAAACATAAATCAAAATGAGTATGTTGCAGTCCAAGTTGGAGATACCGGTAGCTAAATTGATCAAGTAATAATTACCTGGTATTCTTCGATCAGCATGGTTTCTAAAGTAGAAAGAACAGGGCCCCAATTCTGCTAATTACAATGGCCGATGAAATGAAATGAAATCATTTATACTGAAAGTAGGATATATCATCACTTTTACATGTCTTATTTTTTGAGAACGCTGGGGTCGACATTTCCTATCTGACTACCCTGAGAAGAAATGTCGAAACAAACTCAAGGGGTCAGTCTCTTTTGAAGTCCAGAGCCAGACAATGAATGAATGAAATTTGGCTTAAAATTACAATTTTCGTATTCTCTTAAACATTTTTCTACATAATAATTGGAAATTTAGTACGGGACGGTATACTCAAGATCAATACAAATAACTTCCAATAAATTACTGTATTGGCAAAATGCTTAAGAGAATAGAAATAATTTCCAATTTAATACAATTGCCATTCATTCATAGGCCATTGTAAATAGCAGAATCGGGGCCCTGACATGGTCAGCGATAAAACAAGAGGAATAATTACCTGATAGTGAAATCAACCGGCTGCAGTTCATACAAGGCCTTGCAGACGCGCGGTATCAGCCCGGGTTGGGTCTCCGTGCCCATCATGGTATGAGTCTTGCCGGTGGCGCTCTGCCCGTACGCCAGCACGCATGCTGAACATCCCCGAGACACGCTCGTTATCACCTCCTGCCCGATTGACTCGAATACCTAATAAATAATGTTAAGATGTGATACGTAGGTTTAAGTATCTATAGCATTATTTGCCTAATCGACGAGTTGTTGTCACGCCAAACCTACTGGGCGCTACGTTTCGCGGGTTTGATTCCCGCATAGGACAAGCGTGGGTGTGATAAATGCTCGTCCTGAGTCTGGGCGCCCTGGCGCGTGTGACTCTAATGTTTGAAAAGACACCGGTTACACAAGCATTCAATTACTTACTGCGGGAAACGCTGAACGGAACTTTTATTAACGTCGAATTCAATAATAAGGTCACATACCTATGTATCTAATTTATTTTGCAATATTTTTCTCTATTTTATATATTATTTTCTGTCTCACCTTATCCTGTGAAGCATAGGATGGATGCGAGATGGGACAGCAACTGTCGAATGTATAATCCGCATAGTACCGGCGTGTCCGCTCCCT
Organism: Trichoplusia ni; assembly: GCF_003590095.1. Taxonomy (NCBI): domain Eukaryota; kingdom Metazoa; phylum Arthropoda; class Insecta; order Lepidoptera; family Noctuidae; genus Trichoplusia; species Trichoplusia ni. The sequence continues at coordinate 333,960 of NC_039500.1, forward strand.
GCTGTCGCCAGCGCCTGATACACTTACCTGAGCAAAGATATTTCTAATCAGAAAGTGTTCCATTGCCAAAATACCTAATACAAAATATTCGTGCCTTCTCTGGCAATCTCTTCTTTGCATTTGCTACTAGTCATTCATGCACTAAAATATACAGATTATCTAATTCATTAACCGTTCAATAGCCACATTTGATTTTTTTGTAAAATAGCCCCTGAGACAAAGTCTGACTTTGAATAACATTAGATATCTACATTTCGAATTCGGGTAATCAACAAAATAAATATGTAATCTAAACTCTATCTAAAATAAATAAAACAATATCGTTGCAGTTTTCTTTAACGCATTCGATTACTCCACGAATCGAAATTTATTGAATTTAATTTTTAATTTATTAATTTGTTTTGAATAGAAAATGCACTTAATTAAAAAAAAATTGGTAATTCATGTTCGCGATGAAGTGATGTTACTTATGGAAATATAATTTCCTAATCAAATTAAATCTAAAAATAATATTTATTCATGTCGTTTGGTAAAGTTTATGCATCATTTGACAAAAGTAAAATACATGCATCCGACAGGAATAAATTATGTTTTTACAAAAATATGATGTAAACGGCACTTACTTTGTTATTAGTAATTGTAACAGTATTTTCATCAACTACATTCACAACTGGTGGGCGATCTTTTTGTGCTTTTAATTCCCTGTGAACAAATATCACTTTACACATCTGAACATTTTTCTTTGTTTTTTTTTTTATATAACTTTAAAAGTAATTAACTAACTTTTCTGTAAACGGCCGGACACGAATCGCAAGTTTAACGTTCGACATTTGATTTTTTTTTTTATTTAAAATAAAATATACTGTCCACTTATTACAATTAAATAAGTAAGCGACTCTACAATAATGCAAGTTGAGCGCATAATGAACAGAATTTTAAGAAAGCCCGTGTTGTTATTAGACAAAGTTATTTTAAGATCGGCGCACCCTTCCTGTAGTTCCATAATACAAGGAAGGCATAATTAACTTAAAAATAGCTTGCTCCCTACTAGCTGATATTTGTTTAGCGAGTTTATTGTACGGGCTTGTAGTGTACAGTTCACAGAAAGAACTATAGTCAATTACATAGTGCTAAGTGTCCTTTAATCTTAAATAATACAGCAGTTTAGTTTTACAGCATAAAAAAAGATTATGAAATGATAGCAACAAACACATTCTCCACATATTTATCACAAAGGGTATTAAATGCAGCTACAGTACGACAATAATCTTATCTATCCTTTTATCTATAATTTAATGAATTTCAAAATACGTACTTCGTTTAGTAAGATTTTTCTACCGGTTAATAAAGTAACTAAATATAAAAACAAAAAGTAAAACGGTTTTCATTGTCAAAGTGTCAAACGTCAATGTCACTAAATTACGATAATACATCACTAGCGGCCTAGACATTTTATTAACTTGGCCGAGTTTATGAAAGATTTCTAAAATATTCCAAATAACTTAATGATCGCAGCAGAAATTGCTGTTGGAAATTGAAAGTTGTGGTAAAAACAAAAAGGTATTACTTTTATATTACGTGTGCTCTGAAACGTTAAAAAAATCATCTTACAAGAAACTCGTAAAACAAGTGCTAAAATAGTTCTGCATTAGTGATATTATACATATTTTGTGTGTATATTTACTAATTCGGTACAACTCGTGACAACTTTGTAATCAAGTACATCTTTTTATAAACGCCGCTATAAATACATGTTATCTGGTAATTGAATGAAGTCTAATGATTGTTCTATGTACATTTTCAATTATTCCTTGAACTTACTCTACCATCACCTACTTCACGTCTTGTTTTATATAAATAAATACATTTTTACATTAGGGTTTTCTAAATATGGGTCAAAGATGGGATAATTTACAAATATATTTCAACATCCATGTTTATTGTCAACAATGTTCATATCTGCGTGTAGTGTTAATCTAAAACTATGTAATGAAATTGGATGCAACGTAACCTGTCATTGGATGTAAGACCTTACTCAAAACTCAATATTTTTACTGTGTTTCAGAATGTAGGTACATTTATAAATTTACATTAGCTGGTGGGGTCTAATATAGAGACTATTTTGGATCCTGGCGGGAACAGCATAGCATTATAATGGGAGAGAGGAGGAAATGTGTCTTGTATTATGTCTGTTTATAGAAATTTTACTAGGCAAAAATGTTGTGATCAAATTGTGTATAATTTTTTTTTAAAATATCGTACAAAAGATACTTAAAATCTAAAATTTAACATCCTTTTACAATAGTTAACAACCATAGTGAAATTCATATGCAAATCACTAAAACATCTTTACGTGTCATCAGCTCATTCTATTTCATTGTGACACCAAGAGATAACCATCAACATTACCATGAAAATAGCCATTGTCTGATATAAATGGAACTGATATTAATGTTTATTCCTCATTTGTTCCCACAAGATGCTAGTAAGAAGCCTCACCAGGTCGTTGTGGAACACAGTACGCGTGGAGAAGAGGACGCTTGCATCAGAACCCTCAAAACCACAGCCTGTAGAAAAAGATGGAGTTGATGCTGTGCAGGTGAGACTTGTATTATTGGTGATTTTATTATTTTTCTTTATTAGTGTTTTTTACACAGTATCTTAAAATCTATGCCCCACAAAACTATTTAACGGTTTGTCTGTGGGAACGGAACATACTTTCGTAATGTTTTTAACAATGCTTTTAGTAGTGCAGACACTTATAACTAAATGTACTATATTATTATATTTGATTTCCGGTAAATAAGACCTTTGCCCTGAATAAATATAAAATTGTTTGTTAGGTCACAACTAAGTGAGGGGTCTATTATCAAATAATATTATTTACCAATCATCTTCCTAATAGAAAAAAAATGACAAAGCTAATAGGTTTTTTTTTATTACTACAATAATTAAATTAATAAAGGATAATAGGATATTGAATATAAAACTGACACAGTAAATAATAAAGAACAATAGGTAATAACATTTTATTTGTTTTCAGTTAGAAGCTCTAGACAGGGACATATGCCTGGTAGTTGATGAGAAGGACAACTTTCTTGGTACAGCTACTAAGAGGGAGTGCCACAAAGTGGGGGATGATGGCAAGATCCTGCTGCACCGTGCCTTCAGTGTGTTCCTGTTCAACAAGAGAGGGGACATGTTGCTGCAGAGAAGATCTAGTCAAAAAGTAAGATTTTGTTCAAATTTGACATAATTCAGCCTTCAATCCATACTAGTACATCAAACCATCCGGTCCATTTTTATGTCTATATCACATTGATATCCTAATACACAGTTGCTTATGTGAATAAAAAATCTGATAGCACATAAATGCACTTGCAGAATATGCAACTGTTTGAATTCTTTCATCATCCCTTCATATTGCAGACTACAATACATATTATGAAATCAAAAATCACTTTGCTCTTGTGTCGAAGCTGATAGCTATTGTCCAATTGTTTTTTGAAGAATAAGATGTAATACACATACCTATAGTTATATTATATTATAACTTAAAGTTTTTGTGCTCAGGTGACATATCCTGATTACTACTCGAATGCCTGCTGCAGCCACCCATTGTATTTAGATGACAAGGCTGAAGACGTCATCACAGCCGCGCGGCGCAGGCTCCACCACGAACTGGGCATCCCCTTAGATCATGTAAGGAAATCAGCATAAAATTTTAAACAATGCTAACTTGTTCCAGATCTTACTAGCTTGTTTGATACTGATTGAGAAGAAATAGGTTGTCTTTTCTTTATAAAAAAATGGATATGTTCTGGTTTAAAACCAAAAACAATATTTTATAGTAGGTAATATAATTATTTATCTTTCACGCATCTTTTGAATCCATAAATAAAATTTACATAGCTTACAGTACTGAGTATGTCCATCAGAAACAAATTTGACTTCGAATTACAAAATTACATCAGCATTTCTATAATTTGTACCATGGAACTACCAGAACACACCTACCTTCTTTGATAATTGTTTGTTAATTACCAATTTACTTTGTTAACTTTCTTGATGTGTCGATATTATCGCCAACCCTCAGTGGGCTAGCATGATGATCCAAGCTTCCATATACGGGTAGAGGCCTGGCCCAGCACTGGAACATAATTATACTGATATTTTAAAATACATATAAATAACTGTCTGGCAAACTTTGTACTGCTTAGTCCATGATACCAAAAGAAGCAAAAGTATGAAAATAATATGAAGCGTGGTGATACAAGGGTGACATCATGAATGTCACCATTATGGCGCCACGCTGTATAAACTAGTATTATATTGTGTATTATGAATATGATACTTGCCTATTAATTACCATGTCACTCCATAAACTGTTAATCCCCACAGATGGACCCCGAGTTGTTCACTTTCATGACCCGCGTGCACTACCACGATCCCGGCGACGGCGTGTTCGGCGAGCACGAGATCGACCACGTCCTCTTCTTCCAGGGCGACGTCAAGGTCAAACCGAACTCCAACGAAATCTCCGAGTACTGCTTCGTGCCTAAATCTGAATTTAACGCGTAAGTATTCGTCTGGTACACCTGTTCTGGTTCCTGCAATCTATAAAGACTGAAGTAGACCGTTCAGAGCCAGGTGTGAAGATATTCGTAATTAGTTTTAATAGCAATCAAACGTTATCTGTTGCGGTTTAAAAAGCAGTAGTAAGTTAATAGGGATTACACCGGAATTTTTCTCGAAACGAAACCATTTTCTTTACACTCGAGCCCCCAAATACCATGATATATATGCTTGTCAGATAAAATGAATTTAACAGAATTGAGTATTATTAATTTCTGGCAAAACAGTGAAAGCTTACTTTAACTCTAAACCAAGGTTTATACTGTTAGACATCAACTAGCATGTTATACAATACAAACATTTTCGCACATTCTATAGTTCAGATAAAATAAACATCATATATTTGGAGCAGGTACCTCCCGACCCTAGAGGGGCCCATCACGCCGTGGTTCAACATGATCCGTCGCCATCGACTGAAGCTCTGGTGGGACAACCTGCACCGGCTGAAGGAGCTCGCGGAGCCCGACAAGATACACAAGTTTATGACTGAAAATACTAAATAGGCCTCCCCGCCTTATCGTAGATGTAGAACAGTTTTATTTTATTATAACAAGGAGTATGGAGCGATTTTATTCAGGCAACGCTTTGTTCTTTGTCAGAAGATAGGTAAAAAAAAAATACAGCTTTATGGAGATTTTGCCTTTA
>NC_039500.1:340239-387673 GCF_003590095.1 Trichoplusia ni
TGTGATGAAACGAGAGACCGGCCTGAAGCGCACATGTGTCCGCGCTGTCAGGAACAGTTCGAAAACCTTCATGAGTTTCTGTACCACAAGCGACTTTTGCGATGAGAAAGCATTGCAAATGGGCGAGGAACGAATGCATTCTGATCCGAGGAAATGGTCGTTTCTGGCGACGAAGAAATGGATGGCCTAACAAACGTTTAGAACAAGTCCGACGGCATCGACAAGATGCGGAGAATAATAACAGCCTCGAAGATGGCGAGGCAGAGTGCCTGAAGCCGACGTGCCGCCGGTCGGGTTGCCCTTCCCGGTGGCCGGACATGTCACGCTCGAAGCTTTACAAAATACTAAAGTAGCCGTAGCGCAATTCGCCGCGACAACAATGGCAAACAACGCAGATAATGAAGCGGCGCTACATGAACTGGCCGTGCTTCAAAGCACGTTATTTACGCTCCAACACCAACAAGTGTTTCAGCTGCAATTAATACGCCAATTACAAAACCAGCTATCATTAACGCGGCGAAAAGATGACCAGCTCCCGAGCCCGCCACCGAGTGAACCAGAGCCGGCGCAAGCGGCTCCCGCTCCGTCGCCGTCACCGCCGCGTCGCCACGGGAGCCCACTCCTGTCGCTCCCACTCCCCCTACTAGTCAAAGCTTGCCGTCAACCCACTCGCATCTTACACCTAAGACGGAACCAATTACCGTTCCCAAACTCCCGACCTCATCTCCTCCGATGATGTCCCATCCACCTTACAGCTCCATTTCCTCGTCGTTAGCGTCTTCAATTATCACAAACAACGACCCCCACCGTCTCTCAACGAACCTAATACGCTTGAAATGCTACAAAAGAGAGCACAAGAAGTGTTAGACAATGCATCCCAAGGTCTGCTAGCTAATAATCTTGCCGATGAACTTGCTTTCCGTAAATCGGGAAAAATGTCACCCTACGATGGAAAATCAGGAGGAAGAAATGAACCCTTTTTCAAACACCGTTGCCGTTACTGCGGAAAAGTATTTGGAAGCGACTCTGCGCTGCAAATCCACATTCGATCACACACAGGTGAAAGACCATTTAAATGTAATGTATGTGGATCACGATTTACAACCAAAGGGAATTTAAAAGTACATTTCCAAAGACACACAGCAAAGTTTCCTCATGTCAAGATGAATCCTAATCCAGTGCCAGAACATTTGGATAAATACCATCCCCCACTGCTAGCGCAATTGTCGCCGGGACCAATTCCTGGAATGCCACCACACCCACTTCAGTTCCCTCCGGGTGCGCCAGCTCCTTTCCCGCCAAGCTTGCCGTTATACAGACCCCCGCACCACGACTTACTGCCGCCACGTCCGCTCGGAGACAAGCCTCTACCACCTCACCCACTATTTACAATGCGAGAGGAACAAGATGCTCCGGCTGATCTCAGTAAACCATCCGCGCCGAGCCCTTCTCGATCAGCACCCGAGGTTAAGTCTGAACCACAAGACGAAGACTGTCACCGAGAATCCAGTTTTGAAGATACAGACCGCGTGTCTCCTAAGCGAGAACTTGATGAAAACGACGCGACTCAAGATCCAGAACAAGACCGATACCCGTCTACATCGCCCTACGACGACTGCAGCATGGACTCGAAATATAGCAATGAAGAACAAATCGGCAGAGAGAGTCCTCATGTGAAGCCCGATCCAGATCAACCGGAAAATCTCTCAAGTAAGAATTCACCGATATCCGGGCCAATTTCAATAGCAACGGGACTGCGTACTTTTCCTTCGTATCCTCTTTTCCCTCAGTCACCACCCAGTAGTATATCCTCAGGTAGTTTAACTCCTTTTCCTAACACTATGCAAAACGTCGTTGATGTAGATCTGGCACGTGATCCCGTATTTTATAATTCACTCTTGCCTCGCCCAGGCAGTAATGATAACTCTTGGGAGAGTTTAATAGAAATAACGAAACTTCTGAAACATCAAGCTCCAACAGTTAGTCGATAATATAGACAATAAAGTCTCTGATCCTAACGAATGTATTGTATGCCACCGCGTTCTCTCTTGCAAGAGTGCCTTACAAATGCACTACCGTACGCAACGGGCGAAGGCCTTTTCGATGTAATTGTGTGGCCGTTCTTTTACGACTAAAGGTAATTTGAAAACGCATATGGGCGTTCATCGCATTAAGCCGCCAGTTCAAATGTTACATCAATGTCCAGTTTGCCATAAGAAATTTTCGGATCCTACCATATTACACCAACATATAAGACTTCACACAGGCGAGCGGCCCACGTCCCTTACGATCAAATCAGAGGTATTGATATTGAGGGTTTTCCATCTCTAAGTAACGGGTCAGACGTCAGCGACTATCAAGCTCAGCGTCCCTTCCGCGCCCGATGTTCCCTACTCCGACCACTCCCGGCGACCGACGGGCGGACTCCCGCGGGACCGACGATGAGAGCGGCCGGGACGAGCGCGAGCCGCTATTCGGGAGTTCGACGACGACTTAGACATGAAGGATCGTCGAACTTCGCCGCTCTCCGTCTGCGCCTCGGCGTCCGAAAGCGAAATAAAAACCATCACCACAACGGCTTCCCTCCCATCGGCGACAGGTTCGGGAGAGCGGGCGCAGCGCGCGGGCCTCCACCTTCGCCCACATGTCGACGCTGTCGACGCCCGCCGCGGCTGCCGCTGCACTCGCCGCTGCCACGCCGCCACGCCTATCGCCGCACTTGGGGCGCTCGGAGGATCGCCCTTCAGCCCGCTCGGACTTGCGTTTCCCTCCCGCAGGTATGCGATAGCGGGATCTTATATTTTCGTCGCCCCGGTCGCCCGCATTTCCATTTCCTTGTTATAATCCTCGCCCACAAATAAGTTTATCACCGGGCGCTCGAATACACGTCCAGTATCAACCAACAATAAATATGGAAGAACTACCTATCAGTCATATCAGTGTAATCGTGCGTACGAGTGTTGTACAATAAGTGCCAACTAAACCGCAATGAAGATGGGTTTATTTGTGTGCAGTGCGCGGCAACACGACTGTAACCTCTGCTACAAGACGTTCGCCTGCAACTCCGCCCTGGAGATACATTACCGGAGCCACACCAAGGAGCGACCCTTTAAGTGCACCGTCTGCGATCGCGGATTCCCACAAAGGTTTGTCTCTTAACCTCTTATTTATCATACCCTTTGATTTACCCTGTTTATATTTGTGTACCTACTACCTCCTCTGTTTTGAAGTGTTAAGATTTGATAAGCTTAGGTACCAACAGTAAATTTGAACATACTTAGCGAGTGATGTATCCGTGTTCAACACAATAGCGTGATATGACTATCGTGTAATAGTCACGTACCTACAAGCTCATAGCTCAGATTGAGTGACTTTGGCTTTTAGCCAGTTCATACTTTATTGTTACACAAATAGCGAGACGAACGAGTTTACGACATTTTCACTAATTTTCACTACATCTAAAGAAATTCATTGATAATAAAATCGTTTGAAGACAAAATACTAGCTTTACTCTGCAGCGCTACCTAGTTACAAGTAGGTTAACAGTTACTATAATTTTGCTTCTTGATTTTGCGATAAAACTAAAAAAATATGCTTTTAAATGACTCTACACTAATTGCACATTCAAATATAAAACGATATCATTAAAAGAAACATAAGAAATCCAAAAGCGATAAACATTTCAATTACGTTATGGTACGTTATAAATAATACCTACAATTCCTTTGAACTCGGTCCTGTTAATAACCTTATAAATCTGCATGTCTTTCGTTTGCCGCATCATGCCGAGGATGTACTCGTAGCTACGCGGTTGCTTCTATTTGCATACAAGTAGTTATATGAGTTAGACGTGAAGTATTACTGCGACAGGGCGTATATAGTCCGCGTTTGATAAATAACGCGATGCAGTAACCGGGGCATCGAATTCCAAGTTTAAGCCGAGACATCGACAAGCGAGCGCCGCCGCCGTGCGCGACTAACTTCATGCGCCGGTTTCATTTCATCCCAGTTTCAGTGCATTAATTTTGCAGGCAGTAATTACAAGTCGCTAGTCGACGCCTCTAGTTCGCATTAGTTTTAGCTGTTGTCTTCCTCCGTCGCGTCGCATCCGAGCTGTTGCCGGCTCGCCGAGTAATTGACGACTAACTGCGCAAACTTGTAGGCTCGTTTGTTCCGATTTAATCAAAACTATGTACTGCCTTATTGCTTGCACTCAGTTTTTTGCGTGATATAATTTGAAACAGTGCCTTGGTATTAAAACATTTCGGAGCTATCTTTAAGGTTAGGCGCTTCGTATCTGCACGAAATACAAGCACTTATTAATCGTGGTACCGGCCACATTTAACATCGTTTCCATCTACAGATAATTAACTTTGTTTATTATCCAACTTCGTTGCTTTATAGATAATCGCAAATTGAACTGTACGTCATGTCATTAATTTATTACTTAGCGATAAAACGTATTTTGCATATCATACGGGCACAAGCTACATTAATCGATATGAAACGTAGGTGCCTGTACCAGGCCACGGGTTTCCTGGAACACCCTCCTTTTCCTGTTTTTGTCTTTTCTTTTCTTAGTTTAACATCTCAATTAGTAAGATGAGCTTAAGAGGAGCTCATATAACCGACATTGTTTGAAAGAAAGCCACCCAGACCGCAAGACGTTGGCTGACCGCAATGTCTTCTGAATAGGCTTCCGTTAAAACGCACATTAATGACGATATACATTACTCTGGTACTTAATAAAAATCATACAAAGCTAGGACTTGACTAAGTAACTTAATAATAATAATAATAATAATCTTTATTTCAGAACAATGTCCATACATAATTACAAAATAATAAGATTTATAGTAAAATTTGTGCGCGTATAAATGCTTTCAGGATGTCTGAGTCCTGCTTTTCCGCAATAACCTGCAGGATGCTGTTGGTGCTGCTCCTGACCCTGCTCAGTAGTGATACGAGCCGCTTGCGTATTACCGCGTGGAAGCCGTCTACCCTGGCTTCCGCAAACATACCGGAGGCACTGCAAAAACGGGGCAACCCCAACAACATCCTAAACCCGTTGTTATATTGGACACGTAAGGCATTGAGCGTCCTCTGCGTATATCTGAACCACAGGCTGCACGTGTAGAAAGTCTGACAGTAGGCTTTAAATAGAGTGACTTTAACTTGTTTACTACAACGCACAAACCTGCGGGCCAGCATATTACTTCTAACCGCCAATGCCCTACGTTCCCGTTCTATGTCAACCTGGTCCTCAAGGTCCTCTGTAACGTAATGTCCAAGATATTTAAACTTTTCTACCCGCTTTAGTTCAATGCCATTTAGCTTTATTGCGGGCACATTCAATGTACATTTACCGGGGGCCTTGAAAACCATGTACTCGCTCTTCTTAGCATTGTACATCAATCCATGCTGAATGCTATATGTTTCACATATTGCAAGCAACTGCCTCATTGCACTTACAGTTGGGGTCAGCAGCACCATGTCGTCTGCGTAACTAAAGTTGTTCATACAAATGTTGTCAATCCAGCATCCCACTCGTGTGCTGCTGAGCCCAACTATAAGCTCATTCACGTACAAGTTGAAGAGCCTAGGAGAACTCAAACCACCTTGTCTCACCCCGCACTCCAACCTGTACGTGTCCGAGAAGGCATTTGCCCACCTTACATAATTATTCTGGTTTTGGTACCAGAAATGAAAAATCCGTTGTACCTGTGTAGGCACGCGGGTTTTCTTGAGTTTCTCCCATAACAAGTCATACGACACAAGGTCAAATGCCTTGGAGAGGTCAAGAAAGCATGCATACACAGGTGTACTTCTTTCCGTGTAGTATTGGACAGTGTGCTTCAGACTCAGAATTGCGCTTTCAGTGGAAAGTCCCGCGCGAAAACCAAACTGAGCATCATGAATATTAATATTTTTATCAAGTTCTGAGTCGAGCACACTGTCCAACACCTTGGCCACAATTGTAGCCAAGGAAATCGGTCGGTAATTGTTCTTATCAGACAAATCTCCAGTTTTATTTTTAACTATTGGTACTACGATGGTTTTCATAAGGTCTATAGGCAAGTACGAGTGATTCAGACATAAGGTAAAGAACATTGCCAGCACACGCGGTAAATGAACACCAGCGTATTTTAGATGCTCGATACTGAGTCCATCATGACCCGGTGACTTGCCCCTAGACATGCTACTCACAATTTGTCGAACTTGTTTAGCAGACACCCTATACAATTCACCGGTCATGGTGGACCCAGGATCTGCAGACGAAGAACCCAGTGGAGACTTAGTGGTAAAATGTTCTCTAAACAGTTCAGCTATATCTCTGCTATCACTCGCACTTCCCACGCTCACTGGAAGGCCAGTCTTATGATTTAAACTGTTGGTTGCTTTCCAAAAATCACTAAAGTTTTTAGAAGCACGACATTCCGAAATAATTTCCATTTTTATCTGTTCTTTGTTATTGTGACACCACTTTAATCTATTTTTAAATAATTTGCGACTTTCACACATTTCTTCATATATAGTACCGGATTGTGGCCTATCCTGAGAAACCCAGTATAAAAATTTACTCCTAGCTTCCCTGTGAGCTTCACATACATGCTTATTCCATCCTATTACATGTTTTTTCTTACGCGAGTGAGATTTAGTTTCACAAGTGTTAATGGCTGAGTCTGTTAATGTTATTATTATATCCTTATATAGTTTATCTAGACAATTTCTATGTTCCTTACAATTACAAATATCATAACTACATTCTCTTAATTCAACAGGAAAATCTATTAATTTCAGTTTACTATTGCACAATTTGGTATAGCTTTTTATTTGTTCTTTAGTTCTATAGCCCCAAACAGCTTTATTTTTTATATTTTTATTATAATTACTATTTTTACATATAATTGCACTTAATTCACACTCAATGACTAGGGGCAAATGATCAGACCAAAACGTGTCATAATTAATAAATACATTCTTAATAGTTTGTTTGGCAGAATGACTAGTAACACAGTGATCGAGCCACCTCACACACCCGTGAGCCTCGCTTATAAATGTATAATTACTTAATACACTTCCTAACACATCTATATCCACACAGGACCATTGTTGGTCCATACATAAATTAATTAGCTCGTTACCGAACAGTTCTCCCGGATGAGCATTAAAATCTCCTAGTACGTAAATAGATTCTATAGCGTAATGATCAACTATCGCACATACCTCGCCAAAACATGTCGTAAACTCCTCCAAATTGTCTATTCCATTTGTCGGCATGTAAACACTAAACACAAGAAATGCGCGGTCTTTCATAGACACTTTTATTGCACTGATACGCGGATTATTGCACTCGATAACAGTCACCTCTTTGAACACACTTTTACGCCACAGTATTGCCACGCCACCGTAAGGTCTTCCTTTCAAAACACCGTTTGAAATATCCACTGCTGACGTGCCCGTGTATGCGAACTCCTGGTCAACAGTGCCCAGTATCGGTATGTCATAGGGAAGTAGCCAGGTCTCTTGTAAGGCTATGATATCCGCCGACTGACACAATTTTCTGACACAATCAATTGATCTTTTTATCGACTTACAGTTAAAACTGACAAATTTAAATAAAGTAGTTGTTGCAGTTGTATTTGTTTGTATACCCATTATTAATTGTTTTGTATCACATCACTATTCACAACATTGTTTTCGGCCTTCTTAGTTTTATTAAAGTAAACAAAGCGCCTAAAAGACACACCTTCTGGCCACAGACTATCATCTAAAAACATTGCGAGCTTGTGGTGTGGTACAAAGATTTTAAATGCATTATAATTTCTTTCCTTTTGCATTATAATTTTCTTTATTGTTACTGCAGTTTGAGTCTTTGACAGAATGTAGTCAGCAATGTCGCTGTCAGTAACTTCTTTAGCTACACGGGATATAAATAATGGAATATTTATTTCCGCAGCTTTAAATTTCATATCCACATCCGAAGCCGCTTTTCCTCTACTTCCTGCAAACTTGTACTTTGGCTTCTTTTTTTGTACAATTGTCCATCCATTCTTCTCTTCTTTATCTGGTTGTATTTTCTCGCTTCCGCTTATCGCTTGTGATATAGACCGCGCCGTCTCCGGTACGACACTCGGGCGCTCAGGATTCGCGCGCTTGCGTTGCACCTGTGTCGAAACCGCGGTTGAGGCCTCCACGCGCGTGCTTGTATGTGAGAGAGCGAGAGACCGATTGATGCATTCCGCGTATGACAGGGACGGAGTATCATCGCTTTGCTCGCGACAACCCGCCAACGACTGCGTCATCGCTATGTTTTGCTTTTCTGTATTGTGAGGTAGATCAGTTATTGTACAATCCAATGTTTGGTGTTTGGACTGCTCAATATGTAATTTTAAATCATCTAACTGTTTGTTAGTCACGTAGGAATCCTTAATAATCTTTAGTTCGTTTTGCAACAACAAAATATCCTTCAGAAGTTTACTTGCATCCAGATGATCAAACGATATTGGTGGTAATTTATGTAGTTCCCGAGCAACAAATATGGGTACTAATTCCGGATCTGTTTCTTTAAATAATGTAATTATATCAGCAAGATCCCTCTGTGATTTTCCTTCTCTCTTACGCGAAATTTTACGTCTTGTAGTAGTGATCGAATCGAAAAGCAAGTTTTTAGCCGCTTCAATCTCCTCTTCAGAAAAACTTGTGACACACAATCTCATTAAGCTTTCCTCATCCATAACATCCATTTTGTTCTGGACATAGGCTAACACCTCACATATCACAATGTTACAGTTATTGCACTTAATTACTTTCGAGTTCGACGTCATTTTTCTAGCACCGTAGGTGAATGACGCGACCGCACCTCACGCGTACCCGCAGGTCGCAAATGATCAAGCGGTCCTATTTATTTGTTAAACAAATATTCTTACTACCATATCCAATGAGCATTTATAGGTATAGGTAATTTATATCTTATTCGGAAACGCTGTTAATTTAGGTACACTTAATTTTTTGTATACTTCATGCGGCCAGGTTATTTAAAACTTGTTTGGCGAGACATTGCGTGCAGCGGTTAAATGACTGGACATCTGTGTCAGGCGTTTCAGGGTCGGATCCCAACGTTTTTGTTTGAGAGTTGTACGCTATCAGAATTCGGGTGTGAATGAATATATCTATCGTCGAAATATTATTTTCAATATAATAAATGTAGGTAGGTAAGCAAAGAATTTGCCATTACAGGAATCGATATTTACATCGATCGTTAGCGAAAATAATATATCTAAATAGATACTTACATATGAGCATTTTATATTTACGATATCGATGATGAAAATGTTACTGGGCTGGAGGGATTAACCTGCTATAAACTAAAACAAAAGTATTGACTGTAATTTGGTTTATTGATTTACGTTATAAATATCAGATTGTGTGAGCGTGGAATAAATCTTTATTGTTTTCTGACATAGCAAGGGCAGGTCCTTCTGTCATTAAATGGTTCCGTCTCGAAAATAGAGGTGCATGGGTATGCCTTCTCTATCATCCTTTTTAATTCTAAAGCATGCTCCAATCCCTTTGTTTCACACACCATTCTCATCTAAAAATACATCAGTATTAAGTATCTACAACAACAGTTGCTAAGTTCCATGACACTGATGAATTGTTAAACCGCGTAAGACGTCAGAGACCTACGGGCACTTAGGCCCAAATGGTACAGGACTTTCAAAGATATGAAGAAGGAAAAGTAGAATACACACCTCAACGAAATAATCCTCGTCTTGTGTCCACGAGTTGTCTTGGTAGTGGCGATGCATGTTGTATCCCCCGTTTGCGAGGAGTTTCATCAGGGTTGCCTTGGATATGGGGTCATTCCTGACACCAACCTGTGTATTTGAGAAATGGTAAATAACGGTCTTTAATTGTACCGTCAGTGCATGCTCTAATAATTAGATTGCCTGTTTCTTACTATTATAGAAGCGAGAGATGCGTTATATATTTCATATTGCAACACCTGGTGTAGCATTTGCCCAAAATTTACTGATTTAAAGCTGTACCTAAGAGTGATAACTAGCCAAAAATAGGTCAAGAAGTATTATAAAGAAAATATCCTACTCTAAATTTGACCAGGCGTCCTTCTGCAGCTAATCCTCTTTCTAAGCATCGCGTCAGCATAACGTTGTCACAGTTTCCTCCAGTAAGAAGACATACCACACTGAAATATATTTGTTTTCGTATTCATATTGAGATCGGAAAAAACGACATTTGCTTGTAAATTGTCTAAGAAGAAAATAATACTTTTTCAATTTGAGTTCTGGCACCAGGTTTCCGATAACAACAGCTAGTGTGCATGCTCCAGCGCCTTCTACCACGAATTTCTCTCTCTCGGTCAAGTGCAACATTGATCGAGCTATCCAGTCATCCTTGACAAGGAGCTGCGAACAGAAAATTTAAACTTGATTTAAATAAGGCATAGTCCTGTTAAGTAGACAAAGGTTACGCTGAGATATGTGTTCCAACCGACATTTTTGACAGCAACCGCTCCACCACTAGTGCGAATGAGACAATGTGGGTACATAATATGTATATTAATTAGATAGCCTAAAAAATTACTACACTGACCATTTTGTCCAAAAGTGGCTTTGCAGTGGCAAAGGCGTTACATCCGATGGCGTTGACTGTTATAGCATCTGCCAGGTTGTTTGTCGTCGGTAGAGTGGCCATCTCTTCACTTTCCAAAGAGTTGAAAAATGTAGGCATTGACTCGGGTTGCACTCCCTATGTGAAAATATTTTTTTACTAGACAATCATAAACTACATATAAAATAGGAATCCCGTATGTGATTTCTATTTTTACATCTAAATGAAAGAAAAATGAGAATGCAAAATAATTGAAGCTATCATTTAGAGTTGTAAGTAGGTAGCGATTGAAGTAACTCACATAAACGAGTACATTAGGTTTTTGGTGTTTTATGACGGTTGCCACAGCAGCGGCTAATCCTCCGGACCCCACGGGTATTACTATTGCATCCAAAAACGGCGTTGTTTCCAGGATTTCCAAAGCAAGGCTGCCGTAGCCGGCAAGAATGTGTGGGTGGTCCCGTCTGAGGAAAAACCTCTTTATATTATAGCAGGGTAAGTACAAAATGGGAAAATTAAATATCATCTGACTATATTTTCTCCGTACCCATTTATGTATGTGAGGCCTTTGTCTCTCGCTAGAGCTCGTGCATATTTTTGAGCCTCCATCAAGTTAGTTCCCTGGACGACCACCTTAGCCCCGAAGTAGTGACATCTCTGTAGTTTGTCAATTGGTACAGTGATAGGCATCACTACGATCACGGGGATGTTGAGCTTGGCTCCGTGGTAACTCAGCCCTATTCCTTCATTTCCTATTGATGCTACGACTACGCCAAGCTTTTTCTTGTCGAGAGGCAATTGTTGGAGCACGTTCAAAGAACCGCGTTCCTTAAAACTGTAGAATAAATTAGGTAATAAAATATTAAATTACTTATGTGAATAAAATATTATATAAGTGCTCTCCTTACCTTCCGGACCTCTGCATGAATTCTAGTTTATAGTGAATATATATCCCAAAATCTTTATGTGTCATAGCCGCCTGAAATAAGTAAACGAAAACATTTTACTTTTTGATCATCTGATTGAGGAGTGACAATTCAAGTCCATCTAGTACAGAAGTTTCCTGTGAGTGAAGGTTGTTGACTCACCAAAACAGGCGTGTTAATGATGTGTGGTCTAATCCTTTCGGCTGCCTCAACAATCTCTTCATATTTGAGTATTTTAGGGTTTTCGGGGTCACAATATTCGTCGAAATCGTCCTACAAGTCATTATTTATGTCATTTAAGATAAAAAATTATGAGGATATCCTAAACCTTATATGTATATCTGCTAGGGATGTGCATGGCACGCAGTGGGGGGATAAGTAACGTAGCTGTCGTTCTACGTGAGTGGTTCCAGTAGAAATGCTAGATGCTGCTGTACGATAGCACAGTTGCATTATCAAGGACGGTTTCCAGATGCTTCTCGCGCTAATAGGTCTTGCACGTCGCGCCTTATTTTCTACCATCAAAACCTCCGGTAAGCCGATTTTGTAAGAGCTACGTAAAATAGATTTGATGCTACACATCCCTCGCTACTTCTTCTCATACATCCTTGGTGAAAACACAGCCTGGTAGAAACCAATATGTTAAAAAGTACTTACGTTTCGTCGGGACATTTCTAAAGTTTATTTTACGGGAAATTTATAAGGACCTGGGTTATTTCAAGGGTCTGGATTATTTTTAAGGTGGTGGATTTTTTTTATTTTAATTACAAGTAATTTTGAGGTAGGTAAGTTTTATTGAAATTAACGTTGTTTCATTTTTATGGGTGGGTATTGTCAAAAAGTTATGTCAGCTTGCAAAACGTGTATCTTCAAAATCATTTATTTTTCAGAGTTTCTTACTAAACAGGTTTATATAATAAAAGTCTTGACATAGTTCTACGATTTTTATTTTTACTCTCTTTACACGGTAGGCTTATAATCAATTTAATTAAAAAATACCAACCATTGTTTAATATACTGATTTAACTCCACAACGTAGGCTGTCTATCTATCTACGTCTCAATTTCGGTATTCATAAAAAAAAATCATGTGCGTGTGAACTGAGGGACCACACTGGGAATTCGCGAAATAAGAATCCTAGGATTTAGTAGTAGATTTAAAACAATTGCAGAACGAACCTGGGAATTTGTAAATAAATGTATTAAAAACTACGACCCATAAAGTGTGGTCCCTCAGTTCTCACAGACAATCAGCCAGATCTCAGAAAGTGTCTTAAAAAATAGGGTTTTGTGTATTCAGACTTTTAGTAGAGAATTTTAAAGATATTTTATAAGTAGTAGACCACAAGGGATTGAAGATAAAAAAAAATATGACGACCGAACTGTGGTCCCTCAGTCCACATTAGTACGAATAATATTTTGGTAAATATAACTTGATACAATTAATAAAACCGTTCTTTTTCTACATGAGGATTAAGTAGAAGTCTTAAAACAATTTGTAAAAAAGAAATGAGCCCAAAATAACAAAGCACTTTGAAGATAACGATGTTTAAAACAGGTCCCTCAATCCTCACCTCCACCGACGTATGTGCGAGCGCTAGCTGCTAGACGAGAGGATTATCAGAATGTCTAGTGTACTTAACTTTTAGTAGTAAGTTCCTACTAAATAATAAGTATCTAAAACTGTGCATTCCTTATCTCTTAGCTGAGATAATACACATTTTTCAAATCTATAAAAATACATGGAGTAGTATGACCACAAATAAAACGAAATGCAGACAGTACTATTACATTTTATTTAATACCAGCTGTTGCCCGCGACTTCGTCCCCGTGGGTAGAAGATATTTATGATTTATACCTGCCCTGTTTTTTTTTTCACATTTTCCATTGTATCTTCGCTCCTATTAGTCGCAGCGTGATAGTTTATAGCCTAAAGCCTTCCTCGATAAGTGGTCTATTCAACACAAAAATAATTTTTCAATTTGGACCAGTAGTTCCTGAGATTAGCGCGTTCAAAATAAATAAATATTTGTATTTATATGCAAATCTATTAACATATAAATACAAATACGGTACAGGTACGTATCATTTTCGTTAACTATAGGAATTAGAATGTTTCAGTTTCAGAGATGAATAAGTTTCAAAAATTATAGGTATCATTCGATTTAAATGGCACTAATAAAAATTCTCTTACTAATGTTTCCATTAAAATAACAGTCAAGAATCAAATCTTTAAAATCATGGGTGCATCTGAATTCATTCCAGCTTTAATTCCAGGCGGTCTTAGCCATTACCGATGTCACTGTTTTATGAATAAGCGTTTCTTTTGTTATGATGATCAAAATTTTAAACTTATTGAAAGTACTCACCAACAAATATACTTACATTCATTAAGCTACATTCAAATGTCACTTAATTTAAGTTAATTTTTAGCATACAAACCATACAAACCGGTTTATCTATACTTCTATACTAATATATAAAGCTGAAGAGTTTGTTTGATTGTTTGTTTATTTGAACGCGCTAATCTCAGGAACTACTGGTCCAAATTGAAAAATTATTTTTGTGTTGAATAGACCACTTATCGAGGAAGGCTTTAGGCTATAAACTATCACGCTGCGACTAATAGGAGCGAAGATACAATGGAAAATGTGAAAAAAAAAACAGGGCAGGTATAAATCATAAATATCTTCTACCCACGGGGACGAAGTCGCGGGCAACAGCTGGTATTAAATAAAATGTAATAGTACTGTCTGCATTTCGTTTTATTTGTGGTCATACTACTCCATGTATTTTTATAGATTTGAAAAATGTGTATTATCTCAGCTAAGAGATAAGGAATGCACAGTTTTAGATACTTATTATTTAGTAGGAACTTACTACTAAAAGTTAAGTACACTAGACATTCTGATAATCCTCTCGTCTAGCAGCTAGCGCTCGCACATACGTCGGTGGAGGTGAGGATTGAGGGACCTGTTTTAAACATCGTTATCTTCAAAGTGCTTTGTTATTTTGGGCTCATTTCTTTTTTACAAATTGTTTTAAGACTTCTACTAAATCCTCATGTAGAAAAAAAACGGTTTTATTAATTGTATCAAGTTATATTTACCAAAATATTATTCGTACTAATGTGGACTGAGGGACCACAGTTCGGTCGTCATATTTTTTTTTATCTTCAATCCCTTGTGGTCTACTACTTATAAAATATCTTTAAAATTCTCTACTAAAAGTCTGAATACACAAAACCCTATTTTTTAAGACACTTTCTGAGATCTGGCTGATTGTCTGTGAGAACTGAGGGACCACACTTTATGGGTCGTAGTTTTTAATACATTTATTTACAAATTCCCAGGTTCGTTCTACAATTGTTTTAAATCTACTACTAAATCCTAGGATTCTTATTTCGCGAATTCCCAGTGTGGTCCCTCAGTTCACACGCACATAAAAAATCGATTGCTAACATTCTAAAATTTAACAGAAATACATATATATCACGTTGTTTGGGTTACATCTTCCTAGGAAAACAGGCACAGGTCGCTATGTCCTTAAAGGTATCTTCACAAAACTCACAGACGTTAGGAAATAGCTTGTCCATAACATTTTTTACAGTAAGAGCGTGCTTGAAATTTCTTGTTTGAAACTGAATGCTTACCTGGTCAAGAAAAATAATAATTAAAAAAGTAAAGAAGAAATTTAAAAGGAGCGACGTACAGTGACGGTGTCGGGATATATTTTCAAAATACTTATTTATAGATTTTTTATTAGTTATAATAAATAGTTAATAATTAGTTATAAGTTACAACGGTTTACTGGCTCTCCGACAAAAAAAACCAGCTGCCTATAAAATAATGATACTATACTGTCCGTGAAAAGTTGACCTTTTTGACAGGTATATCTATACTTATATATAATCATGGCAATACACGCCGTATTGCCGTTTTTTAAATCGTCATGCGACATAATCCTTAGCTTTTTGTTCGCCGAGACTTCTTTAGTGTCTTCTATCTTCTACTTGAGTTAAAGCGTATCTTTTAATATTTTATTGAAATTGCTGGCAAATTATACCGTTTGAAAGCATATTCAGAAGGCTATTTACTAATTTATTAATACTTAATTCGCTGTTGCTGAAGGGACGCGATTAGCATAAGAAACTAATTCAATCAGCAATTTATTATCGTCGACTCTTAGGCGGCACGAAGTCCGCCGGGAAAGCTATATAGTTTACTTAATAATAATTCAAAACGATTTTGTTAACAACATTATGGCTGATCTGGGCTGTTTTTTTTTTGTGCGGTAATTATAAATATTTCATTAATTTCATTTATCACGCATTTAACTGTTTTTTTTTTACAAAAGCACGCACATCACGTATACACTAGTTACGTAGTATGGAGCTTAGTCAAAACGGTCAACTTAATTTGGACCGGGCTTACAGCCATAAAATGGGCTACTAGTGCACGCAAATAGAAGGACTTCTTACGTAGCTATCAATTAACTTGTCTTCAGTCAGCCATTCGCGCTCCAAGTCACATACCGTGATATTGCAATTTAGTGATTTGAGGGCTTTAAAGATCCTCCTACGCTCGTAGTCTGTCCGACCCCCTGAAATACGAACCTTAAACAAATCATAACAGCAAATAATTGGATTGTTCACAGAAATATTTTAAAATGGTTTCTACTAAAGCCAATGCAATCTTACCGTCAATGATACATTGCAACCTTCAATTATTTTAGCGCGCGTAATAACCTTTATCATAGGAAAGATTTCTAAATTACCACCAGAAACGATGCAGACCACTCTGCAAGAATATCGCAAGTTATTAAGCTACTTCACACTTTATTATACAGGTACCTAAGTACAATACTAAAGACTTCATACTTTTTGCCGTGTAACTCTGGTAGAATATCAGGTAAGCACAAGAGGGATCCTAAGGCGATAGCTCCTGCACCTTCCGAAACTAGATTTTCCTGTTCTAGTAAATGTAAAACAGCTCTTGCTATCCAGTCATCATCGACGAGTACCTTTAAAATAGAGCCACCAACATAGCTTAAAGAGTTGTTGATTGAATTTAACAACTGTAATGAATGTGGAGGACTAACCATTTTGTCTATCAATGATCGAGCTGTGTGAAATGCATTTTCACCAGGTTTTGGTACAATGAGTGAGTTGGCGAGGCCGACTTGAGACTCTATCTGGTAGGGATTCTCATTATCCATTGCCTTGAAGAAACCGCAGCTTTTGACTGTCTCTATACCCTAGTAACAGTAAAAAACATTACAAATTGAATTAAATAATAAATTGATTAAATAATGTTGGCACTAGTAACAAAAGGTTATCACATTTTTTTTGCTTATCATTGAACTATGTAAGTATGTGTATATGTGTGTAAGTGTTCATTTTTTGAGACACATAGTCTTATTTTGCAAGCTTTAAACGTTTGTTTTACACGTTAGTTGGGTGTCACAAATTTACGCATTGTGCACATTAAACGCTGGGCGAGAGACTACAGGGCCCCATTTCTCCTATTTACAATGGCCGATGAATTGATGAAAATTAGCTCAAAATTACACTTTTCGCATTGTCTAAGCATTTTTCCTTCACAATAATTGGAAATACAGTACGGGTACAGTACGGTACACTATAATAAACATACAATATTATGAAATTTTCAATTATTGTGAGCTTAAACGAATAGGAATAATTTCAAATTCAATCCAATTGCCATTCATTCATCGGTCATAGCAAATAGCAGAATCGGGGCCCAGATTAAGCAATATGGGAGGAAGAATTACGTATATTAGAACTTTTCGATTTTGGTGTTTGACGGCGGCGGCCACGCCCGCTAGCAGGCCGCCGCCGCCGACCGGCACGAGGATGGCCTCCACGTCGGGCAGCTGCTGCATGATCTCTATACCGACGGAGCCGTCGCCGGCGATCACGTGAGGGTGGTCAAACCTACACAATTAACAAGCTAAATATTACAGATCGTAAGAAATCAGGTTATGAGTCTGACATGTTACATTACCTACTGACCAAATACGTAGTAGTTTTTATTAAACTTTTTATACGAGAGCAAATTAATAAATATAGAAATTCTAGAGAAAAAGAGTCAATCAAAAAGTGAGGTTTCAGTGTCTTAAGATTTTTTTTTAAGTTATTTCCAAAGTTGAACCCATTCAAGTAGAAGCCTCGGGATTGGGCGATGAGTGTGAAGGCTCGTTGTTTCGCCTCCGCGAAGTTGTTCCCGTAGAGTAGCACGTGAGCTCCGTAACTCTTGCACTTGTCCACCACTCTGAAGGCAGTCACCACGGGCAGCACGACCGTCACTCGAATGTTGAACAGGTAGGCTTGATATGCTAGAGCCTACCGCACCCAGTAATAACTTAATTAAAAAGGTATTTAGAACAGACACAAGAAAACCAGTATTACTATTTAAGGGATGAGAGAATAAGGCTCTGATATTAGTCGAATTTCTCTAATATTTACATGTGAATTGAATTATATGTGTAATTTGCTTTTGATATTTAGTGTAAAACATCACCATAGCCCAATTTCCTACGGATGCCGTAACAACTCCTTGATGCCGTTGCTCGGGAGTCAGGGTTACCAATGAATAAATAGCAGCCCGCTCGTGGAAGCTACGCCAGAAAATACTCATTAAAGCTAATAAACGTTCCAAAGTAGGTGTAACTAAACGTAAGTATCTCGAATTAGTGTTAAGTAAGCTTACCTTCCAGTTCTGTGAAAGGTTTCTACTTTGAAATATAATTCCATTGAAAATCTTTTGCAACATTTTGATTTCTGTAAAGTTTAAGATCTTTTCCGTAATTAATTGCTCTAAATGCTCAACTATCATTATTCATAACTGTATGCTCTAATTACTATTGATGATAACATTCAGAAAGCACTTGCCGTCAGTAGGGTAGGCGGTATGTACTCCTTAATGATGTCGTGCGCTTTTAAAATTTGGCTGAAATGTACAGTTTTGGGATATTTTGGATCGCAAAATTTATCGTAATCAAATTGATTTGGATTCTGAAAACATAAATATAAACATTTATCAGTATACGATTAAAAACATTTGTTTGCAACTTTAAAATCCTGATCTCACAATAAAGTGCGTTCTCTTGATTCAGAGAGAAAGTGTCACATCGATTACTTGTACTTCTTGTAGCTACTTCTTTATTTGGAAACAAGTTACTTACTGGGCACCAACTTTCTGTGTGGATGATATCTCGTTTGGCGAGGACTGCGGGGCTCTGACCCAGGGACTCCTTACATTCCGGGGGGGCGGGGGCAGGCAACGGAGCCTTCGGCATTCTGTTAACTATTGCAGTTTTCTTTGATGATTCTATTGCATTTGTTATTCTATTGTGTTAGGCAGACCAGTGGCGGGTGTGTGTTGACAGGTGCATTGTGAATCGGCATAGATGAAAAACTGCAATGATTATCTATGCTAGGGTAAAGAAAACTAAGCTCGAAAAGGATTTATAATAATTTGTGGAGGTCTATTCTATTTTCTGTTATAAATAAACAAAAAGCAACCAAGATATTAGGGTGATCCAGCCCATCAGCTTTTCAAGTCATTAAGCTTCTATTATGAGTCTCTGATGTTATGCAGAAGCTATTAAATTTATCAAAATACAATGTATGGATTCGATATTTTGGAATCAAAGAAAAGCCTTAATCTTAAAGACGTCGCCGTCGTCGTCGATGTCGTTCGCGGACGAACTGACCGACGTAACGTCGAAAACGAGCCGTATTTGGTGTGAGATGATACCTGTATTGTGGGATAAAGAACAACAATAGGCCTTTGATAAGGAATCTATCACCAATTAAAAAAAAACAAGTATAAGGTAAATCGGTTTATTGACGAAATCGGAGGTAGTCTGTGATGGACATGTGTGCGATACACTGAACGTTCCTGCGGAGAGGTGCGTCTACTTCTGCATGCAGACGGGGTTGGGCGCGAGGCAGGGCCCGCGCCGGGCGCCCGACGTCTTGTCTGTGCGCTCGTTCATGTCTTGGAACACGTAGTCTTTGTAGTGCTTCTTGATCTGCTCTACCAGCTCTTTTGTGTGGTCCCATCCTCTGGTTTCGACGATTACTTTTAACTGAAAAAGATTATTATTATGACAGGAGGGCAGTGCTATATTTCTTAATTTAAATTTTAAAATTAAAAATATTTATTTATTTAATTATCACACTAAATAAACTAAATGTAATTTTATAAAAACGACTGAGTTCGTTTTAGTTTGCCTAAATTTGGAAACGATTAATTTATGTTTATTCCTAGTTGTTATAACTACTATGATAATCACTATTGACAGCAAGACACCTCCTGGATGGAATTTGAAGCACGTACAATGTATTTTCAAAAAATATTGAGCCATGGCAAAATAAGAAAGCTATTAAAGTTTGTCATAGCGATTCGCGGGGGCTCATAACGAGAATAGAAATGGTCAAATACTCACTTGACAACTAAAAACATCCCCTTTGACCCAGGCCCTCTCGGGCACGCAGTCTCGAATGGTGACGCCGATGGTGGCGAGCAAACTGCACATGTCAGCCATGCCTCCGGGCCGGTCCGACACGGTCACTTTGAACTTCACCAGGCGACCTTCAGCTGCCATGCCGCGCTCCAGGGACCGAGCTAATGTGGTTGTGTCAATATTTCCTCCGGAACAAACGCACACCACTCTGCAGAATGATAATTATATACAATTAGTCACATGGTCATGCCGCAGTCGATGTGGGGTTTGCTGCTGTCATGTCCATAAACTCACTTTTTGCCCTTTAAATTAGGGAAGAGGCCTGCCATGACAGATGCAACTGTCACTGCTCCTGCTCCTTCCACCACGAATCTTTCTTCCTCGACTATGTGCATGATGGCACGTGCTACCCAATCCTCTCTCACTATAACCTGTAAAACAATCTCTCACATGTAGAACTCTATAAGACATCAGACATAGTATAGAACTCTGGTCAATTAGGCTTAAAAAAAATGTGTAAGTGCGTACAACAGGACAACAGTGATCTGTAAGACTATTTTTCATGATGTATTTAAAAATCAAATACAGTTACCATTTTGTCGACCAACCCTTTAAGGTTGTAGAATGTGTTAACGCCGACTTTGTTAACAGCTAAGCCGTCAGCAAGAGTGGAATCTATAGTAACGAATACTCGATCATTTTTTCTGAGTGCCTCTACCATACCGCAACATTTATCAGTTTGAACACCCTGAAAAACAGTTATAGCATCATTTATAAAACAAATACGTCTTAATCGATGCCATACGAAATATATAAAAAAAATGTTGATAGATGCAGTTGTTTTTTGTAAGTGCAGACTTACATATACTTCTGTATCAGGTTTAAGATGTTTAACAGCTATAGCGACCCCGGCCAGCAGACTGCCGCCGCCGCACGGCACTAGCACTGGCGTCTACCGTCGGCAACTGTTCCATAATCTCTATACCCACGGTACCTTGGCCTTCTATTACGTTAGGATGATCAAAACTAAAATAAAAGAAATTGCAAATAAAATGAATGAAATATCGTCCTATAAGGAGGAACCTGCAATATCATTTTCTTTTGAGTCTCTGTTGATTAGGTAAGATGCATAATTCTCAAAGTTTGTCTATCACCAATAATGATTCAAGTGACAATCGAATTGATAAAGAGAATTTGAAAACGCTGTATTTTTTACTAGTTCAGAGAAGCGATTTTCTGAAACCTCCCTACGAGCTTTTAATCATTGAAGAGCTAGTAAACCCTGCTGACGATCTTAATGTAGAGTTAAAAAATATTTTTTGTTTAATAACATACTAAGGGAAGACCAGTCAGGCTTCAGACTTTTATATAAATGAGAGAAAGAAACATGTTATGTCGTATTATGCTTTAAAAAAAAAAACTTAGGCGATAATGATGTGCTCATCAAAGTACCAATAACCCCTACTGCCATCTCTAAAAGTCACACTCTTGCGGATGAGGAAGAG
This sequence comes from Trichoplusia ni, assembly GCF_003590095.1. Taxonomy (NCBI): domain Eukaryota; kingdom Metazoa; phylum Arthropoda; class Insecta; order Lepidoptera; family Noctuidae; genus Trichoplusia; species Trichoplusia ni. Next base: position 361,799 of record NC_039500.1, read on the forward strand.
AGCTGCCGCGGTACAAAAGTTTACAGTAAAAGACTTACCCATTGACATACACCATTTTCTTCTCTTTTGCGTATGTCATGGCGTGTCGTTTTGCTTCGGCCATGTTGTTGCCGAACAGGATCACCTTTCCACCTTGCCGCTCGGCCTTGTTGACTTTAGTGATGGGAGCGTGGATGGGCATCACCACGGCGTTGGGCATGCCCATCTGTGCAGACACGTAGCACATAGCGATACCGTGGTTACCAGTACTAGCTGCTGTTACGCCATTTTTTTTCTGGTCATCGTTCAAGAGTAATAATGTGTTCCTGACGCCACGTTCCTTAAAACTGTCGAAGAAAGCAGTGGGTAACGTAACTGTATATTTTGTAATTTAGGAGCATTTTTTATGTAAAAAATTGTTTATTACCATCCTGTGTATTGTAAGAATTCCTGTTTAATATATAAATCCATTCCCAGCCTGTCGGACATATGGGTTCGCTGTGGTCAAAATATTATAATTATTCTCAAATTATTTCAACTATAACTATACACCAAAATATTATATTCTACATACAATACAATAATTAAAAGATATCATTTTCTACGTTCACAAGGATTAGTCTAAGTACATTTAACATAATTTTTTTTTTAGAGATATGATTGTATACCGGCAGTGGTGTTTTTACGACTAGGCCGGCCATACGCCTGGATGCAGCTAAGATATCTTCATACTTGATCTTACGTGGGTTGTCTGGGTCACAAAACTCATCATATTCGGGATCCTAAAAAAGTTATAAAGGTTTCGGAAAGAAATCAGAAGGAGAGAAGAGCAAGCGCTGAAGCTTCCTACTTCCAACTTCGTTTTAGTCGCAAGACTGAGTTTAGACAACAATTTAACGATATATGACAAAACTGGTGTAGGTAACTGTTTTGGTGTCATTTTCGCGTATTTTGTTAAATGATACGTGATCTCTCACCGAGAGCCTGCGGCTGACTGAATCATCTGAGTAATTTAAATAGTATAAAAAATAAAAGCCTAATATTTAAAAAAAAATGTTGAATCTAAAATGTTCAGAACTAAATTGGTACAATGAATACTCTAAGAGTAAAAAAGAAGTAGAGTAAAAGTTATAATAAAAAATATGCTGCTTTTCTTTACAAATAGTAGATATATACTGCATTAATAAGTTATGCAGTTAACTTGCTGTCAAAGAAGGTATTTTCATGTCTACAATTTGTTATGATGTGAAAATAAATAAATACTGAGCTATTAGCTATCCAACTTTTCATTTCTCGACTTTGGTCTGTGTTAACAGAGTTGAATTTTTTAAAGAGAAATTAGAAAATGTTCCCGCTATAACAGCAAATATTATAAAACAAACAATAAAATCAGTGTTTATGGGGATTGCCATACAGCAGACTTGATTTTATTGCCCCTTTTTATAAATAATCATGTATTGGTACGTAAACATTTGCGCGCGCTTGCGACTCGCACTTGGCTATTTTTTTTTTATAAAGCACATGTATTTAGCCAAGCGTTTTTATGATAAGCTGTGCCTTACAGCACCTAAATAGAACCGAGAGTCGACCTTAAGGCCAAGACCTAGGCGATCAAATTTTGATACCCAGTTTGATCTAAATGCCTTACCATTCGTTCCTCTTTTTCATATTGAGAATTATTTAAGAATATCATGCTTAGTACTTACGTCTTTAGGGTTTCCCATCTCGGGACAATTTACCTAAAAATATTGCAAATATTTTTTTGTTTCTGATTACTTTGTTTTGATTTGTTCCTTTTTAATACTAGTAATTTTTCATTTTGGTTGTTTGGTTACAGGGAATGGGAATTAACGGACGAATCAAACATATTTTTCAAACTGACAATGAACTTGTCAAATTTATCTCATTTCTTTGCAAAGCACGAACTATAAAACAAATTGTCAAGTGTGTGTGGCCTACAACTAAAGAAAAGATCCGTATCTACTTTGTTGGATAGCTTAGGCTGGCTTCACACAGCAGGGTTGTCGATCTGAATTCATAACGAGAGAATTTAAATTCTTACATCGCGCCTTACATTACAAGTTACTACTACATTACAAGTTCAAAATAGGCAATTTGTAAATCCTAGGAAAACGCAAACGATGTGAAGAATAGGTCTGAATTAACCTCCGCTTTTGAGTAAAATAAGAGGTACAATGAAAACGTTGTTGTCACTCTCTAAATGCCGCCGTCGCGTGTCGCCGCGGTCTAAACGCTGAGCGAAGTATTATGCTGAGTGGATACATTATTGTCTAGGTCATTTTTACCCTAAACATCCCAAAAAATGGACCAGATATTCTTTAAGGTGTCCTTTACTTTAGCTTATTTGTGCTAAGCCTTGTATCGAACCTACCTGCACTTGTGTTTTTAGCGTGTCGGGCGGGTTAAATAGAAATGAATATTATATGAGAAGGCTGTTTTCCTTTAAAAGTCAACGCATGTTAGAAGACCGAAGGTAGTAAGTGTTCCCTCTTCAAAATGTGCCTCTATTTACCTCAACAGTCATATTCACCCCGTTCCACTCAGTATATGATCAAGAAGTTTCTAGATCTGGTATAAAAATGAAGTGTTATGAGCGACAAGCAAGGGTAGCTTATTGTTTTTATAATTATTATAGATTTATTAAGGCCAGGTGTAAATCATGGTTTCAAGATGGTTGTTATAAGATTTATTCTATTTTAGCGTAAGCTTAAGAAATCATGTTATGTCACGTGGTCGAAAGAAAAACGATCTTGTAAGCTAAATTTTTAGAACTCAATCCCAATCCAGCTGAAACAGCGTACCTGTCGATCCTTGTCTTCTAACGTTTGGCTTTTGCAGTGTAGGTAATGTAATTTCAGTATAGGGCTATAAAGAGCTAAGTTAGGAATAAAAGTAACAGACCAGACAAAAAGCTTTCGCGTTATTCTCGATAAAGACATGGTCTGAGTAAAGCTGGTCTTGGAGCGGCATGTTTTGCCTTGCAAGGCGACATTAGACTTAGATTATAATGATTTGACATGATTTCATTTCAATCATCAAGTCGCCAGTTTAGTTTGGAGTAACCTGTATCTAGAGAACTACGATATTTTCTGTAGGTAAATAACCGAGAATAATGATGGCTAAAAAAGCAGTCTATACCTACTTGTTGAAACATATTTGGTATTTTTATAAACATTAATTCATATTGTGCCATTCTGTAAGAAGTATTTATTTTATTGACAAATGTTTACAAGTTATGTTACTAAACGGTTTCCGATGAAGATACAGTGAGATGGGTCTACTTCTGCATGCAGACGGGGTTCGGCGCGAGGCAGGGCCCGCGCTTAGCGCCCGAATTCGAATCCACATGTTCGTTTATGTCTTGGAAGAAGTAGTCTTTGTAATGCTTCTTTATCTGCTCAACCAACGTTTTGGTATGGTCCCATCCTTTAGTTTCAACAATGACTTTTAACTGTAACAATAGGTTTTTATGAGAAGACGTTACAAATCTTAAAAGTGACTAAGGTTATGTAATACCAACATGTTAAGTTGATATGCATGTCAAATGAAGCCAAATATTGAATTTTCTCACACCTGTGTGCAACTGGGTCCGTGATAAAACAATCAGATGACCTTGCGAAGACATGATTAATCCAGAACAAACGATAAATTATATTTATAGAACAGGTAAGGGTAGTTACTTGGCAACTGAAGACGTCTCCCCGGATCCATGCCCGCTCTGGCACGCAGTCCCTCATGGTGACGCCCACGTTAGCCATCAGCGTGCACAGGTCCGACATGCCGCCGGGCCGGTCAGACACGGTCACTTTGAACTTCACCATCCGACCTTCCGCCACCAGGCCTCGTTCAAGAGCTCGTGTTAATGTAGTCGTGTCAATATTACCCCCAGAGAAGACACAAACCACCCTGTGAATTATGAATTTGTTAATTTTCTGGTTGCAGTACCTCCGTTGCAAGTATTTTTATTTAAATACTCACTTTTTTCCTTTAAGGTTCGGGAACAGGCCAGCCATGATAGACGCTACAGTGGTAGCCGCAGCACCTTCTATAACGCATCTTTCTTCGTCTGTAATGTGCATTAAAGCACGAGCCACCCAGTCCTCTCTTACTACAACCTGCAACCAAAGCACTCAGTTATATTATTACTATCGCATTTTATGACGGATTTCGTAAAGATACTAATAACATTAAGGCTGCGATTCAACCAGGGATGTGCTAAGCAGACGATAGGTGTGATGAGGTGTGGCAACGCCGTGTGGTGGTTTGCAGATCGCCCTATCGCATAACATCTCCATCTGAGTTTTCTAGGAACAACAAACCACTGGCTTGCGTGAGCGAGGCTACTGGTTTTTATCATACATCTCGCGCTAGTCTTCTTTGCACATCACAGACGGAAACGCAACCTAACAGTTCCTACCATTTTATCGAGGATCCCCGACTTCAAATTATAAAAAGTGTTCACGCCGACTTTGTTCACAGCTAAACCATCAGCTATTGTCGTATCTAGTGGCAAAAATATGCGTTCATTTTTTTTCAGAGCTTCCACCATACTGCATGTTCTGTCTGTAACGATTCCCTGAAAAAACGAAGTTATCTTAGAAATAAACTTTTTGAACGGTCAAGTGAAAGATATTATTTTGTTTACTAATTTTTAATATTAATGGATATCCGATGGATTGGACCTGAGGCTTGCTATTACGAAAAAAATAAACCCATCACAACTTACATAGACTTCGGCATCAGGTTTGAGATGTTTCACAGCTATGGCGACGCCGGCCAGCAGACTGCCGCCGCCGCACGGCACTAGCACTGCATCCACCGCCGGCACCTGTTCCACTATTTCAATACCTATGGTACCCTGACCCTCTATGACGTTCGGGTGATCATAACTAGATAAAAAAAAACACGTATTACTCTAACTATTGAAAAAGAAACGAAAAATAATTCATATATTCAAATTCGAAATTAACAGATAGCACTCCCACACTTCACCGCTTGCTAGCTGTCGAGAAGAAACAGCTTTAAACATCTCTACAGCATACAAATTCTTGTGGAATGCAAATAAGGAATTGATTTATCTGTGTTGATGGACTTACCCGTTAACGTACACCATCTTCTTTTCCTTTGCCATGCTCATTGCAAAGAGTTTGCTCTCCGCCATGCTGTTTCCTTGCAGTATGACCTTCCCTCCCGTTTTCTCCGCCTTAGTCATTTTGGTGATGGGGGCGTGCACGGGCATCACCACCACGCTCGGGATGCCCATCTGCGCGGCGTGGTAGCTCAGAGCGATGGCGTGGTTGCCCGTACTGGCAGCTATTACGCCGTTCTTCCTCTGTTCTTCACTTAGCAACAACAAAGTGTTACGAACTCCTCGCTCCTTGAAACTATAATTGCGGCCCTTGTCAGAATCTTTTAGAAGTAATGCCAAGAAGAAAGAATAATAAAAGATTTTAAAGAATTCATTCAATGAACTGCAGTACAATAGATGTAACTGTGCATGACTGATTTAGACTCGTCGTTTAAATCGTTATTTTATGGAGTAATAATAAAATTGCTAAAGTAAGACGTGATTGCAATTTATAATGTATATATAAAATATCGCCGTACCATCCTGTGTGTTGTAAAAATTCTTGCTTCATATACAGGTCCATCCCAAGTCTGGAGGACATGTGGCATCTCTAGATAATTAAAGGTGCAATTAGAATTGTTTCAACTCAAAAAACATTAGTTCTAACAAACTTTTAGACAACATTATCAATATCGATTATATTATTTTTCGTTTGCTCCCAATACAACAGCAAGTAGTGCTACGAGCCTACGAAACGCTAGGATTAAAGCTACGACTCTACGAAGTCACTTAGAAAACACACTGTATAATTCAAAAGTTGTCTGTTCCTATGAACTCTTGAAGCAACAGACCATACGTTCTACTGCTTTCCGAATAATTAGCAGCTCCAGAAATAATGCCATTTTAAAACAAATATCGCTGGTATTTAGCAGAATACAAGCCTGCTTTTTATAACTGGATGCAGTTGTACGTTAGGTGGAGTTCATATTATCATAAGCATGCCTCGTACCGGGCATGGTGTTCGAACGATTTGGCCCAAAATACGTTTCGACGCGGCCAATATGTCTTCATACTTGACTTTGCGGGGATTATCGGGGTCACAGAACTCGTCGTACTCTGGGTCCTGAAATAACGTATTTTAAAACATCCGTTTTTTATAACAGAGATACGATACCTTTTCACTTTTCATGGTCAGTGAAATTTGACGTTTAATTTTGGACGAGTCGTAAAAAACTTACATCTTTACCCGCCATCTCAGATTATGTGATTTTAAATATTTTTATTTCGGCTTTCCTGTATTTATGAGGACATGGTTTACTTTAATAATTTTGTTTCATATTGGTTATGTATTTGAAAAAGCCAACGTACTATCGGAACAGGCGTTATATTTGACAATTTGAATTTTTACTTTCTTTTTTATTTTCCTGTGAAAGAAGGCCGTTCACTTGAGGCGTAAATATTTTCAGAGTTTGATATCACGTTATGAGGGGTTGATAGTTTCCAAAGTTTTTTCAAAGACATCCAAGCGCGGGTCTACTGTTATTTAGAGATTTCGTATGAAATAAGCAACACCTTCGTACGTCTTGTACCTAACGTTATGCTGTGGTTTTGTATTTCTATTTTGTGAGTACATAAAGCTCGATCAAAATTCTTATAGTAGGTGTTTTGTTTTTCTTCTAAGTAATCGAACAACAAACAGACTGAGAAAAAATAAAATAAATGTTTTTGGCTTCTGTTACCTTTTATATAGAGACCCTTAGAAGTATTTTTCAAGTTTTTATATTTCTATACAATTTTAGAAAAAGTAAAGTTTTTTTATATATATTTATTACTTATTAAAGGCGGCCATCAGACAGGAATGGCGGCGTATAGTTAGGCGAGCCACTAACAGCTGAAATGACGACCACGACCACTCTGCCAAGAGTGCAACGACTAAGAAGAAGAACTATAAATTGTTATAAATTGACAAACAGTTGTAGGAACAAACAGTGAGTATCCATGCACAGTTTATTTTTATTGATCAACATCATTAGAAAATTGTTACATATCACAGATATTTATTGAAAAATCTTACACACTAATATTAGTAGGTACATCACTATAAAATTATAAACTCGAAAAGTTAAAATTCGAATAGTTGCAAGAGTCGTTAGTCTACTAATAGTATTAATAGGTAGGTACCTATATGTTTAGTAGTGTCGAAATGGGAGATATAAAAGTTAAAATTTATTTAGATTCCTAAAGGTTTTATTTAAAAATATATTTATAAACTACATTTTAGATAAACATAGATGAGTTAAAAAAAAACAAAAAATCGGGTTCCAATACAAATTCTTAAATCTCCCGAGAGCAGGTAATGTAAATAATAAAAATCAAGAACAATAGTATAGCTATGTTAAATTAGTTGATTGAAGTATACCTTCAAAACTATAACTTAAAAAAAAATCGCTAAAAATACACGTCAATGCGAGCAAAGTCACGGGCAGAACCTAGTAACATGTATGTATGTCTTTTAGTGAGACACGTCGTCAAGTGAGTCGGTGCTGTTGCGGCGCGGGTAGGCGTCGTACTCGCCGGCGAAGTCCCACTCGCGGTACGTGGTGGCGATCACCGCGCGCAGCTCCTCCAGGTGCTCCGGCCCGCGGGTCTCGCACACTACCTTGACCTGATGATACCAACAAATATTTACTATTATACGTAGGCATACTTAGTATAAGCTTTTCTAAATCTGCACTAGGTACTTCTACATGAATGAATATAATGTTAGGTAAATGCCATGTTGAATTAGGGACCAAAGATTTGTTTTTCAAAATCGAATCCCATTAGACCTTTCACGCATTTTAGAATACTGCCGCCACTTCTTATTTTAATATTCGATGTTAAAGCTAAAACACAAATGAGCAGATCTTACCCGAACACTGAATATATCACCGTGGACCCAAGCGCGTTCCTGTATGATATCCTTGATGGAGACGCCGGTAGAAGATATGAGCTTGCACAGTTCAGCGATGCCGCCGGGCCGGTCGCTCACCGTCACTTTGAACTTCACCAGCCGTTGCTCCGCCGCCAGTCCGCGCTCCAGACACCGGCCCAGTATCGTGGTGTCTATGTTACCACCCGACAGAATGCACACAACTCTGGAAACAATAGATTTTGTTTGATTGCTTTTATTTAATTGGAAGAAACTTTAATTGCTGTTCCGGACACGTTGTGAAAAAGTTTTACTATTTTTTTCCTGCCAAAACTAAGTAAATGAAGAAATCGCAAAATATAATCTCATTGCTGAATGTGAGAAACCTAATAAATTCGTTTTTTTTCGGCATAAAACTCTATATCCAAGTAAGCTTGAAAGTGTTAAGGGTCTTTCAATGATCGACGGATATATGCACGGGTCCATGGTGGTATTGTCGGGATACTAACTTCTTCCCGGCGAGCTCTGGCACCAGGCCAGCCATGATGGCCGCCACGCCAACGGCACCACCCCCCTCCACAACGTACTTCTCTTGCTCAATCAGCCGCAGGATAGCACGAGCGATCCAGTCTTCGTTCACAGTTATCTAAAAAGCAAATAATTCATTGAAATGAAACTACTTTTACGGATTTTATCGCGGTTTTAATTTTAGATTTTTGTTCCCGACGTTTCGAAACCTTTGCAGGTATCATGGTCACGGGCAGACTGAGATGGTGTTCGTCTTGACAGAAGATGTTGCTCGTTCTACCTTCATATTTTAATTAATTATTTGTGGTCCGACCACAAATAATTAATTAAAATATGAAGGTAGAACGAGCAACATCTTCTGTCAAGACGAACACCATCTCAGTCTGCCCGTGACCATGATACCTGCAAAGGTTTCGAAACGTCGGGAACAAAAATCTAAAATTAAAACCGCGATAAAATCCGTAAAAGTAGTTTCATTTCAATGTCTAACATTCGCGTAAACCTAAGAAAGCAAATAATTCTTTAGCCATTTGTATTTCGTTTTCAGTAAGTAGGTAATAACTACTTAGTAAATCACCACATGAATCCAAAAATACATAACTGGGCTCCTTTGCTCCCATTGTAATAGTCAAGTGAAATATAATACTAATAAGCATTTCAAAACGTCACTTTCTCGTCGTACTGGCATACAGCTGTCGGTCTATCATTCGGTTTGCTCACCATTCTGTCGACGATGGGCTTGACGGTGACGAAGGCATTGTATCCCACAGTGGGCACGGCAAGACCATCAGCGAGCGTCGACCTGATCTCCACGCTCACCGGCTCGTCTTGCTTCATGGCGTGCTGCATGCTCGGGCACTTCTCTGTCTCCACACCCTGTCATAAACACCGATGTTAAGTGCAACCTAGAAGAATTCAGAGGGGTCGTCGAAAGTGATAGTTTTTTTTATTTTTCATAAGTACCTTAATCTTCATCTAAAAAACCATTCGAAACACTTATTGGGGTCCAGGTGTGGGTTACGAATAGTTTTTCAATTTAAATCTGAACGAATAGCCGATTGGCTGGGTGGACAAAACGCCAAACCCACCGAGAACGACGTGACGCGGGTTCGATCCTCGCATAGGCCAGGCATTTGTGGGTTGTAGGTCTTGGTGTCTTTGTACATGTGACTTGAATGTTTGTGAAACCCGCCGCCACACAAGGATGAAATTCCTTACTGCGGGAGTATGGAACAGTAAAAAGGAGCTGGATCTGTGCAGCATTGAATGCATGATGGGTGGATGGATCTAAGTCTTCGTTAATTAAGGGATTTTATTAATTTAGTCTAAGAGCTGCTACTTTAAGGGATGCTGGTTGATCTCCTGACATTTAAAATATACATTACTTTAAAGTAATTTAAGTTTTACAAACAGGCTCTGTAATTTTACCGTATTAACATTAACTGTAATTCGATAACCTCATTTCATCATCTGTTCCTAATTAAGTGTATGTTAACTCCATTAGATACGGATTTTAAGTTCGATGGCCTATTAACGAATAACGATTATATTTAACAAGTTAATTGCCATATTCCGAATTAAATAGCTCGATGCTAAGTGTCTTTTATTACTTCGTTTTCGAGACTAAATGGATAGGAATTAAACATGAATGCATTATGTTGGAACAATACGTTGTAAAATAAGGAGTTAATACGATTGTGTCTGTCGATGATAAGAACAACAAGCTCATTAAGCCATCTCATTAACATCACGTAGCTATCAATGTCGATCTCTCTGTTAATGTCTTTGCACCAATTAATTTTCGAAAACACATCTGTTTTGTTTAAGCGACTAACATGTTGTCCAGTGGATAGTGGCCCTGACTGCTATACTGGTGGTCGTGGTTTGTAGACTTTGTAGTCCACCCAGAGCAAACGTTTGTGTGGTGAGCACGATCATTCGATTAAACTCGATTCTATGCCTGGGTGGTATGTATCTATGACACACTTATTTTGATAATTTTTTTAATAATTATATTGTAAATGGAAAGACAGCTTGCTGCTGGGGGGTTTGTTGCGCCGTTTCTTCTCTCACAGCAAAAGCACTTAGGAAGCGGTGACGGGTGGGCAAAACTGGGTGCTGTCAATGTAATTTGACCTTGAAAAAGTGCTACTTAGTAGCCTAATTTGAATAAATGACTTTTGATTTGATTTGATTTGACATGAATTTGTATGTATTTGGAAATATGTCAGTATAATCAGTATATTACTATTAGTACAAAGTCATAATGCAAGTTAGTAGGCGCTCATAATACAAGCTTTGTTTAGTGCTTAGTTTGAGATATTGTGTGAAAGTAGTGGAATATTATTAATGTTATACATTAGATACTCATTTCTCGAATGATATTATTATTATGGATTAGTTTCTCATATATATATACCTATAGGTAGATAAGTAGGTACTATCGCACAATATGTATTGGTCATTTCAGTTGCTTGCATCACATCATTATTTCATCATCCTATTGATCAAAGGGGACAAATTTAAAATGTTATGTAAATTAAACCTCCATTGATAAGAACTCCCATAACTTGATTGTAAAAACGCTCGACTCGTGTCTCGATAATTACAAAACGCGATTCCGATAAAAAGTGTTGTGTCAACGTTATAAAGTTTTATCGATGTGACCTTTGGCTTCGTTTACTTTAAAGCGAGAAATGAGACGCAAGATAATTGTTTGACCTACAGCATTGATTTAGACTTACTGACAGAACGTCCGGCCGCGTCGTAGGGTAGGCACTAAACAAACCAACATATCGAGCCGTGACGTCATACAAGTTAGTATCGCTACGTAGCATTTTGTTTTTACTTCCGATGTTTAAAGAATAACAAAAAAGTATCGGTATCGGGGGTGTGTTTATTGATATGATTGTGACGTCAAGGAAAGATAAATATAACAACAAATATCTATACACGACACAGCTTTTATCGATCTGATTTCAGGGTGATATCTGACGGTGTAATAATTTAGCTTTCGTGTTAACGGACTGATAAACTTTTAAATATCTGCAACGATTTGTACCGTCACGCGTGGGTTCCGCTAAAGCCCAAAAATCTATATTATTATGTTACAGAATCTGCCTTATTTACTGTCTATCTCTTTGGCTATAAAGAGAAAAGGAGTTGCTCCTACCACTTATTAAAAAACACTCCAGCAGAAGGCACCTGTCATTTGAACCTTAAAACGAAGACTTATGAAAATTCCCCCGTTTTTCAAACTGAATACTCGGATATTTGCGTACTAATATGTAGCATTTATTTCATTTGTCTATGCATCTACCGTTATTTATCTAAGATATTATTATTACATCACTTTTATCTTTGTTACATTGTTGCTATATATGTGTAATACTAATAGGCAGACACGTACAGAATGTATAGTTGACACTGTTCTCTGAGTAGCAACTCTCCTTTATTTTAGGTAGGTACCTACTGGTCAAAAAGTTTATTGGCCTTAAATGTTACCTCTTTAGTCAGTTAACTTAATACGATAACAAAGGCAGGAACTATGAACTGTATTTTCAAATTAATATACAATTTTAATTAAATATTTACAGAATTATGTATCGTTTTGTTGAGAAGTCGAATGATAACATTTTACCCTTCAAACACTATTTTACAAAATAGAGTCTTTGTTAGGTGGTCCTATTTATCTATGTGGGGAACAATTAGCTATTATAACTCTGAGATAACCTTTGCTTTGTCACAAACTACATAATCTACATAATCTACATAATCGTGCTATGTCTGTCAGATCCTCATCAATTAGTCCAATATTTGACGAGAAAAAAAGATAAGCCATGCATTCTGTTTACTTATGTCAAGAGCGTGTTTATGGTAAGATATTATTTTACATAAACATGATCAGACTTATCTGACCTTGGTCAGTCCCGGACACAGTGAATTTACCAAAGCATTATTATTATTTGAATAAAGACCTTAGCAAAAAGGGATTGTAATTGAATGAATCGCAAGTAAATATTTATAATTATTATGCAATTAGTTAAATATTTACAAGTTAAAAAACAAAAAATTATTAAATTAAATTAAAGCATCAAAAAATTCATCGCAAGTTGGTTGTCGAATCGTAAAACGATGCTGAAAGAAGTCGGAAAAGCTGAAGTTAGCTGCAATTTTATTCTCACATTTAAAGAGATAGGTATGAACAAAAAAAATGCTTGATTGTTTTAGGTAGACACAGTCATTCAATTGGTGCCTAATGTTGAACACTAACATACGCTCAATTGGGTAGTGATTAGATTGCGAGCATCTAATTTGTGTAGTGTGGCGATAAACCGCTAAATACCAGTAACAGTACGTAGGGATACAGAATGTGTACAATTTAAAGCATAAATAGCTGACAGTGTCCTCGGACCTCGGGTCATTTTTCAATAGCATAAAAATGTTTTACGAGTTACGACCGCTTGTAAGTTGCTTTTGTTAGGTGACTGGTCATAAAGTGAAGGACTTACATAGATGAGCACATGCGGCTTGAGATGCTTGATGGCGGTGGCGACCCCGGCGAGCAGGCCTCCGCCCCCCACCGGCACCAGCACGGCGTCCACGTCGGGCACCTGCTCCACGATCTCCAACCCCACGGTCCCCTGCCCCGACATTATGTGAGGGTGGTCGTAACTGGGGACAAACGAACTACAATATCGGTAACGGTGAAATGTTAAAAAATTGTGGAACTTCCTGTTACGACAGAGCAAACGTATTTCTCCGAATTTCTTGTAGAATTGAATTTGAAAATTTCTTCTAACTTGCATGCAATTTTGATTAAAAAACAAGTGGTTTCTATAAATGAATGATGCTTACCCATTTATGTAGGTGAGACCGCGCTCCTTAGCCAGGCTCATGGCGTGGTACTTAGCCTCTTTCATGTCATGGCCGTGTATGATGACATTGGCTCCATAAGAGCGACACTTTTGGATTTTCATAATCGGAGCTACGTTGGGCATCACCACGGTTGCAGGGATGTTGAGGTTGTTGGCATGGAAACTCAGCGCCTGCGAGTGATTCCCCAGAGAAGCAGAAATCACACCGCGAGCTTTGGTCTCCTTATTTAAAAGCAGAAGAGCATTTCGTGCACCACGCTCTTTGAAACTGCAATATAAGTTTCAGGTCAGTTTTGAAAGTGAAGCACGAGAAACGCTTATTAATGTATGTTTACCGACCTGCCAGTATGTTGCAGGAAATCATTCTTGAGATAAATTTCCATTCCAAAAGTCGTAGACATGTGAGATTTCTGAAAATGAGTTAAATTAATTTTATCCAACATGGAAATACTCTACACAAAACACACCTTTACAGGTAGAAAAAGAACTTACCACGCAAGGCGTTTTCACTATCTCACTTTGAATCCTAAAAGCAGCTGCCGAAACATCTTCAAATGAAATTCTCTGTGGTTTTTCTTTATCACACATAGGATCATACTCGATCGTCTGGAACACCATGATTATATTTTTACGATATAAATACTAAAACATAACTAAATCTAATCCGACGCTAGGCCTCGATCCACCCTGGTTTCTCTCAGAGGAATGAGTGTTTTGCGCCGTTATCACAGAATAAAAGCGCTAATTATTATATGATGAAGGTTAAAGGTGATATTGTAGTCATGATGGAATAAGCCTTGTCTATCGACGTATTAGGCCAGTAGGTGGACACATATCAGTAGAAAAGTAGATACTCACTGCGGGTCCGAGCTTGTAACGTTCCATTTAGATATCTGTTATTTATTGGAACCAGTTGAAGCAAATGAGCGACTGCAAATCAGTGGGCCCAACTAAGTAATGATTCGGTTATCTTTAGTTTATTTAAAGTTTTGCAAGATTATGTATTGATAACATTATTATGTTTTTATAATGTTAATTAGTGTCGAAATTATTTTACGCAGTGCACATAACTGTTTAGGTATTTACTTACACACTTACAGGTTATGATTTAAAAATCTTCCATTTCATTTTGTGAATCATACATATTTGGCCAAAACCTTAACTTAAGCTCTTTCACGTGCTTCGCTGGTTAATATTATGCTACGTGTAATAAAACGTGTACGCTTCAAAGCAAGGAACTAAACGCGTTGCGATCTGGCAATATTTTTATGTCACTGTCAAAAGTGTCAGCGAATAGCGTTGTGAGGTTATTTTACGATTGTTGTAACAACAACTTCGAAGTAAAGATATAAACGTAAGCTTACAGGAATTAAATTTACAGTTTCATATTATTGGTATATAAAGGAAGATGCCTTACGCTAATCAACCTTCTGTACACATTACAGAATTAACAGATGATAATGTTAAATTTATTGTTGAAGACACCGAACTTAGCGTCGCTAATAGTATGCGGAGAGTGTTTATAGCCGAAACGCCGACAATGGCAATTGATTGGGTGCAATTAGAAGCAAATTCGACAGTACTTAGTGACGAGTTCCTCGCGCATCGCATTGGTCTAATTCCGCTCATATCAGACGATGTGGTGGACAAAATTCGTTACTCAAGAGATTGTATGTGCGCCGACTTCTGTTCAGAATGCAGCGTTGAGTTCACACTGGACGTGAAGTGCACAGGCGACCAAACAAGGCACGTGACCACAGCAGACCTGAAGTCGAGCGACCCACGAGTGGTGCCAGTGACGTCACGACACCGGGACGAAGACCAGGCAGACTACGGTGAAACTGATGAGATTTTAATTATAAAGCTGCGTAAAGGACAAGAGTTGAAGTTGAGAGCATATGCAAAAAAAGGATTTGGCAAGGAACATGCTAAATGGAACCCCACAGCAGGCGTGTCCTTTGAATATGACCCTGATAACATAATGAGACACACATTATACCCTAAACCTGACGAGTGGCCTAAGAGTGAGCACACCGAGCTGGATGAAGACCAGTTTGAAGCAGAGTTCAATTGGGAAGCTAAACCAAACAAATTCTTTTACAATGTGGAGTCGTCCGGAGCACTCAAACCAGAGAATATTGTCCTCATGGGTATAGTGGTGTTGAAGAATAAGCTTCTAAACTTACAAGTACAGTTAGCACAGGAAGCTCAAAATGATGCATTAGCTATTAATTAGATTATGTTTAGTTATAATAAAGATGGTATTAATATAATCTATGTTTCATTTAAAATTTCTTAGTGACTTACTGATGAGGCACGTAGATACCTATTCATGATGTCTGGTTATTGATACTAAATATCTGCTGTGATTTCCTGTGCCACGTGTTAGAACATTGACTGTCATTAAGCAACTGCATTAGTGCAAGGAATTGACACTTGCATCATAATGTTCAAGAAGGCAATTATATTTAACCTCTTTTGAGTGAATGTAAGTTGTTCAAACCAAACATCTTGTCAAGTGTATCTTGAAACATCCAGTACGTTTTCAAATAATAAATCATTGGTTTGTTAAATTTTATGACTAGAGACAAACTTTTGTTACTTATTATTCATTTTTTAGTTTTTACTGCCAATCAAGATAAACCGGCTCTTATTCGGCTGCTTACCATAAGCTTGGTTTGAACATGGTCTGAAACAAGTATAGAATTATCAATTTACTTCGAAGGTCGTAAAACGTAGGTTAACGATTTTCATGTTTCCTGCTATTTAATAGGGTCCACGCAGACTGAAACTTATTTCGCATTCGCGCGTCAAAATAAGTTTATTAGTGGTGTCGTAATGAGCCAAATTAAAGAAAATATTCTAATTTACATCTTACTAGATAGGATTTCATATTTTTGTGTACGATTTTTATTATTAGTTTTTAACTTTTTAGTTTTGTAGATGGCGTAGTTACCAACAACAACAACACTTCGGGGCTCTTCTCTTTCTAAATCATCTAAGTTATAGACTTTCTAATAAGTTTATTAACATTAAAAAATGGTTTAAATACAATACAGTAGTTCAATTCTCACAGGCAGATCATAAAATGTATACAATTAGTCTTCTAACGAAAACCATATAAAATAGGTATTTATTAAATATTCAATACATAGGTACTCTATCAACAAGTTAGAAAATCTATGCTAAAAAACACTAATGAGTTTCGTAAACGCTTTTGGCAGAAAAGACGTATGTTTTAAGTTTATCAAGAACAGGAAAAATACACCCATCATCAACAAAATGCAAAATTGCAAAAATTTCTGTGCACTGTAAATTAAATGAAGATAGAAAATATAAAAAAAGAACATTGAATTTTATTTTATTTTTCTGCAACAATTTTAGACGGTCGTCCTTGAAAAATGGCTCAAGTAAATGAAATAGAACCAACGTGGAACATCCTCGGCGACAGTTTCCCCAAACAATACGAAGTACCTGAGGTATGATCGGACGGTATAAGCCACTCAGAGCACCGTTAGTTTAAATTGTAGAAACATAATTATCACATACATAAGCCTTTCCTATCTACCTTTTCCACTTATCATATAGATTGCTAAATTCCCAAATATCCAAGTATTAATTTCGAAATCACCCTTACTCCTTCATTGATATCTAGGAAGTTGAAAAGAAACCTAAAGCGGAAAATATAAGCAAAATCAAGCTAAAGCTGCAGGACATACAGGATGCTCATAATAGGATCAAGAGCGACGTCGTATTTACACCAGTAATCGTAAGTACTAGAAAGTGCTTCCGCGATTGTCTGTGAAGACATAGATCATATTTTAATAATTAATATTTTTTTAGGAAGCTAAATATGTAGGAAAAAACTTTTGTAATGTTTTCTTGAAATGCGAGAATTTACAGAACACAGGAAGGTACGTAAATTGATTTATTACATGTTATTATTTACTCCTAGCTTTATAGAAAAGAAAAAGACTTACTATAATTTAACTATTACAGTTTCAAAGCACGTGGAGCTTGTAATATACTGTCCAGCATGTCGCCCTCAGACAAAAGCAAAGGTTGCACCGTCTCGGGTGGTAGAAACTACCTTAGCGCGATGACATACTACGGATTCAAGCAGTCAGTGCCTATCAACGTGATAGTACCGAAGGATTGTCCTCTGGTCGACAAACACACGTACAAGGAGAACTTCGCGATTGTGAAAGTTCACGGCAATGATCTGAACGACGCCAGCCTGCATGCACTCACTTACTGTGACGAAATTGGTTCCAATTATGTTCACGGGTAATATTTCGTGGTATTCCCCCCTACAATTAAATTTCTTGGGTGCATTTTTAAATGAGTTACATTTGAGTCACTTTTATAAGTTTATTTATGAATGAATTGTGTAGGTCTGACCGCTTGGACCTGATTGCGGGCTACGGCACTCTAGGGTTGGAATTACTTACTCAGATGGACAAGATGGATGCTATATTATGTCCGGTCGGCAGTGGCGGCCTTGTGGCCAGCCTCGTACTGGCTGTCAAGAGTCTAAAGCCTAATTGTTTAATTTACGTAAGTGCAATTTACATAGAAAATAAATACTGCGGTTTTATACCACCCATTACCATCCACTTTTATCGATCTCTTATTTGCTTGATTTCACGTTTTGCCAGGGCGTTGAATGTTCGGCGGCTCCTACAATGACTAAAGCGCTCCAAGAAAAGAAGCCAGTTATGATACAACTAAACCCGACCATCGCTGACAGTCTCAGTACCATCATAGCCAGTAATAACGCTTTCAACATTGTAAGAGGATACTTGGACAGAATGGTTTGCCTTTTAACATCTCACTGTTGTCTTAAAAATGTATCAACTTACCACTTCCACTCATGTTAAACAATTTACTAATAGATAACAGTCGATGAAGTGTGGATATCGCGAGCCATGATCAACATTCTGGAACGAGAAAAGATGGTGGTGGAAGGTGCCGCTGCCTGTCCTGTCGCTGCGGTGATGGCTGGGAAGGTTCCGGAGCTACGCGGTAAAAAGTACGTTGGCATATATGAAGACCGCAGTTTGCTACTGCGTTCAGGCCTTAACTAGCTCTAGTCAGAGCACGATAGTTGACTGTGGGGCTACCACCACTCTTTAAAGTATTATCTAGTTTACGGTTGGCCTACAAGGTGTAAAGCGTCGCCTTTTTTCCAATATCATATTTCGATATCAAAATATTTATCCATATACTTGGCATGCTTCCATCGTTTCAGCATCGTGTGCGTATTATCTGGCGGCAACATCAACAGCAGTCGCATGTCACGGGTGATCGACCGCGGCATGGCGGCGGAGGGCCGCCTCGTCAAGTTCAGCGTGGCGCTGCCCGACGTGCCGGGCGCCATGGCCAAGCTGCTGGCGAAGGTCACGGACAACGGCGCCGACGTCAAGAGCTTCGTACCCGAACGGGCGTGGATGAGAAGAGATATCTTTACAGTTTCTGTAACCAAACTTATGACCTCCCTATATTAACCAAAAAGTGCCAAAACGCATCGGTTTTGTTGATTTCAAATAAATTGTTCAACGTTACGTTTCGTAAGAAAATGGCACAGTCATGATTCTTTAACGTAAATCCGCTACCTAATCTCGCCAACTTTTATTTAATATCTAAACGCTTTCAGGTAAATATGCTGATTGAAACAAGCGACATACATCACGCCAAGGATTTAGAAAAGAAATTACTCAAGGACTACCCTCACTCGCACTTTATTATGTTATAGCTGATCTGATACTTCCGTTGGTTTCGTACCCGTCTGTAAATGTTACCTACACGCCATCACTTTTCATTAAAATATTACAATAAATTATTCCTACAATACCCAGTGTACTTATTTCTATATCCAATCCACATATTACTCATATTCCTACTCATTCTTCGAAGTAAACGACTTTCGTTATGTAGATACTCATATTGTATATACAAGTAGATATTATCTACTTAACTCATATTGCATTTGTGTACCCAAGCGCTAAGTTGTTTATTACAACGCTGCACCCGACCTTTTGTTGATGATGCACAGAACACTCTCCTACCTTGGTATATCAGGGGGTTGATGCCAACTGTTAAAGTTACACGGTTACAGTAGTGCGAGCTTAATAGCGCACTGTATCGAGCAATGCCTCTTCCACAAAGCAGTAATACCTATTCTATAATCAGCTGTTAGTATTGGTCCTTAGAATTTATCTAATTACGTACAAAACCTAGGTTCACGGTCTCGATGCCAGCATTTTATCCAAGTTCGATTGTAACCCATCCTCTTTCGTGATCCGCGAACTTTTGTCTTCTGTTGCCTTTTGCCAATCCATTATGACATTACATTTATCAACCTAAAAAGGTTCTAGGTATATAAAATGTGAGAAATATCAAAATAATTGGAATATTTTGCTAAATTCTAAATTCTTGCCTTCATTTATCGTTAAGAAAACATTTATAATGGTGAGTTCGTTGTTAATGAAAATTAAAGATACGAGGATTGATAAAAGAACATACCCTCACAATAATTTCCTACGCCATATAATATGTCGTGTTCTCAATAATTTAATTATTTTCACCAACATGGATTGCTATTTATTTGTAGGATGAAACGTTAATTAAAGATGACCGTCCGCATGTGTTGTCATTTAATGAAATCAAACAGGCTGCGGAGAGAATAGAAGGTGGTATCATTCACACACCACTTTGCGTGAGTTATCTACAGTTAATTTGAATTGTTTGCGTTTAAGTATCTATTCGTTCCTCAGAAAAGATTTAAAATGACAATTACATTTTCAGGAAGCAAAGATCAGCAAATACATGGACTACAACATTTATTTGAAATGTGAAAACTTGCAATACAGTGGAAGGTAAAAATAGTTATATCACTAGTCATATCACACCAGAGGGCCTGCCACAAGTCACAACCCCTGTCGCAACTTTTATTGCGTGTTTGCGACGCATATTCTTACCTTAATGTCTCAATTTTGTACAATTCGTCCTTATGTATTTCTGGGTCACAAGCACGTAATAAAAGTTATTTTCTTCTTTTTTCTTTCTTTTAGAAGAGAGACACCGCCATACGAAGAGTAGTGCGCTGGCACACTTTTACAACCGCATTAATATAACGTTAATATGTGGCAGTACGCCTCCAAGGTTTGCATAATAAATTGTCCCATTTCTTTCAGTTGCGCGGAGCGAGGCATCCGTAACGCAATGTTGGCGTACGGAGTGGCGGGCAGTGAGCGCGGCATTATTGTGCCCTCTCATGGGAACATGGCGCTAGGCGCTGCCTACCAGGGCAGTACTCTAGGCGTCCCGGTAAGTACCTATTTGTAATACTAACAGGCTACACCCAGCTAAACCTAGGTAGCCTAACAGGTTGCATAAATTGTTGTTCTTTCAAATTGGATAATCATCAACGCCATTTCGCACTTAGCGGCTTATCCATGCTTGTGTAAACCATATCCTGACTGCCATAATGTTTGTCTGAAATATGTTCTCAGTTTGCAAAATGCTTTGAAGACCGCTTTTTGTCTACACAATCGCAGGTGACGGTGGTGTTACCAGAGCGCACTCCGCCGGCGCACGCGCAGCGCTGCTCCGAGCTCGGCGCCGATGTCGTGCTATGCGGGGACTCGCTCGACGACGCGATCACATACGCCAAGAAAGTGCACAGAGACAGCCGGCAAATATACATGGAGTAAGTAGTCACCTAATCTTTCAAACTAGGATACTTCCTTCGCACAGATAGCCGAGTAGTTGAGGTCACTACGCGGTGTGTATGTTTGTGAAAGCCGCCGCGACACAAGGATTACATTTCTTACTGCTCCTTATTTAAGCCTCATTTCTATCCTGCTTGTATGTAGAAGGAAGACAGATTTGAATTCGTTTCTCAAGCTGCTATATCATAGCATATTTTCAGGTCTGACGATCCTTTGGTGATGGCCGGCCTGGGCACGTTGGGGTTGGAGATCATCACGCAGCTGCCCGAAGCGGACGCGGTGATAGTCCCGGTGGGCTCCGGCGGGT
The DNA here is from genome assembly GCF_003590095.1 of Trichoplusia ni. Lineage (NCBI taxonomy): Eukaryota > Metazoa > Arthropoda > Insecta > Lepidoptera > Noctuidae > Trichoplusia > Trichoplusia ni. The sequence continues at coordinate 383,223 of NC_039500.1, forward strand.
TGCTGGCGAGCGTTCTCATCGCCTGCAAGAAACTTAAGTGCTCCTGTCTAGTTTATGTAAGCTATAACTTGCTGGTCAAGTCGGTCAGTATAACGAAAGTATTTGCCGTTGAGGCTGAGTGGCATCTCTCCTCGAACTATGGCTACCTTTACCACCACTGCATGCATGTTTCATATATGTAAGAAAACCTTATATCACCGACGATTCAGACATTAGGCTGTGGGGGCCGATGTTTTCAAATTTCATCGACGAACTAAAAGGAAGCACAATATCTACTTGAAGTCGAATAGTTCCTGCCACCTTAAATAGATATATTAAAAATGGAGGAATAATTTTAGGGGGCGGAGTGCTCGAAGGTGCCAAAAATGATGAAAGCGCTGCAGGCAGGGTACCCAGTACCGGTGAACGTTGTCCCGAACCTGAGCGAAGGACTTAACACCTCTATTGTGGGGGTTAATGCCTTTGCCACACTCAAGGGAAGACTAGATAGGATGGTGAGTGTACTATGAAATTCCTAGTATATTTGGTCTGTATTAGAATTTTTGCTCATACTTGTGGTCCAGGCGCTAAAAGGGTTCGAGTGCTCTTATTTATATGTGCCTATTTATCCTACTTAACACAATGCAAGTTATATAATAACTTTCGTGGGGTGGAATCATAATTAAAAGAAAACGGTTTACTCTCGTCTATTCACTCACGTTCTTAATCATGAGATAAAATTCGGTTTACTTGGCCATAAACCTTTGTTAAAAAAATAATGATGACTGTTCCAATCCTAAATTTCAGTTGTTAGTCGACGAAGTGTACATAGCGCGAGCCATGATATCGATGTTGGAGCGCGAGCGGCTGGTGGCGGACGGCGCCGGCGTGTGCGCCATCGCGGCTGTCATGCAAGGCCTCGCGCCAGAGCTCCGGGGAAAACGGTATTATTTATTGCCTACAAATGTTTCTACAACTATTTGTCTCCGGCGCGGCGGGGTTGTCAGAAAGGGTTACCGTGGCTCCGGTACAGGAAGAGTAAAGGAAAGATCATGGTTGTGTTTTGGTCAGGAGTCTGATACTCCCTTCCGCTCAACCCAAGACGGGAGGAGTAATTGAAATATGATAATTTCCCATCCGAAAAAAGGGCATCAGTGCTTCTTCCTTTACATTACGCACACAAAATTTTATCAAAATCGGTCGAGCATGGTCGGTCGAGATGTATCTTCTAAAAAATGACAGCTGCAAATGCATAACTGCTAAAATGTTGGCTTACAATAAAAAAACGCGTCAAAACCCGTATTAATTTATCACTTAATACATCATGAATTGTGCAGAGCGGTGTGCATAGTAAGCGGCGGCAACATCGACTCGGGCCGGCTGTCGCGCACGATCCAGCGCGGGCTGGGCTCGAGCGGGCGGCTCATGCGTTTCGCCGTGGCCGTGCCCGACCACCGAAGTGGGTTGGAGCACCTTGCCAAGGTCATATCAGACCAGAACGCCGTGCTCAAGAGCCTCGTCACCGAACAGATGTGGGTGCACAGCGATGTTACTACCACATGGGTAACCTATTCCCTTTTTTATTGGAATATCTAGAAATGACAGCTAACTAGTAGTAATTGTAGTAGACCTGTAGCCTTGGCAGTTATTCCATTACACATTTTAGGTATAAACTGTTTCACCAAAGCTTACTTAGTTTGGATGTGTATTTTGGTATTTTTAGTTACACAGATTTATTTTTACTTTACTAGGCTAATGTGGTGGTGGAAACAACAAATGAGGATCATGCTACGAATTTCAAAGAAAAGGTGCGAGATGTGTATCCATCTGCTAGATTTGCAGTCGCTGACCTCGACGAAAAGCACAAAATTTCAGTCCGATAAGGATTAGTCTATTTGTCTGAGCTGTCTTTACATAAAGTCAATTATTAAAAATCTTAAGTGTATAAGTTGCAAAGTGAAACTAAAATTGATGAGTGATGTGAATTGCAAATGTAAAACAAGGAGTTTAAAGTAAAAACTATGATTTTATGGATTTTTTTATTTTTTACTTATACATAATCTTATGCGACGGGGTCATCACCCTTGGTAGCCCTAGTGTAGATGACCTGTCCGTGGTGCTGGACTACTTGTTTGATTAAACCTGAAATAAACATTCTTCATTAGGTACACTGTGATGTAACAACAGCTAGAATAATTATTTAGTGTTTTGGTTCAGACTCAATATATCAGTTTGTAACTGTCATGGTTAATCCAGAAGAAAGAATCATCATATCAAAGTATAACATTTGCTCAATTATCACATTTTAAAAACAAAAGAATTTCAATGACTTGTAATTTGCTATAATTATATACAGATTAAAGATGACTTGAGACAGTAAATGCAACTATGGCCTAAAGGGAAATTATAAATAAAAATAAATAAATGGAGGCCTCAAATCCTGTTTGAAACAAATCATCAATAATTATTAAGATGTACAAGAACTAATAAGCTAATCAAGCAGCAGTATTATCTTATTTTCATAACATACAAATACACATAATAAAGATTGATCAATAACATAACCAAACAACTATAACAAGTTCAACCTTCAGCTGTTAATTTCACAAGTAACCTGACTCCTGAACAACAAATCATTAGAAATATTGAACAACTTACCCTTCTCCCTGAGCTCAATGAGTGCTCTCCTGGCGAGGGATCCCCTGACCTTCAGCCTCTCAGAGACGACGGCGGGTGTGATCAGCTTGTACTGGGGCACTTCCTTGTACAGTTTCTCATATGTGGGCTTGTCGAACAACACCTGATTGTTAAGCTTGTCACGAACTTTTCCTTTGGACCACTTCTGCAAAGTCAAAAAAAAATATCAAGAAATATCCACAAGTTTACTTTGAATCAAAAACTGCTAATAGATGCCATCAGCCTCAATATATCAGTTTTACTCTCACAGAATTCAAGCGGAAATGATAATCATATGGCAAAGTCAAAAAGCACATCAATTTAAAAAGGCTTGCTATTGTGTGACTTCTGTTATTTTACTGCTAAATCCCGCGTGCAGCAATACCTTGTATAAGTTATGATTCTTTATATATTCGATTTACACACGCACACATAACCTCACTTTTGTAACAACTAAATGTTTACCTTCTTCTTGGCTTTACCGCCACCGGATCCTTCCTTCTTCTTCTGTGTTTTCTGGGGCTGCTTGGCCGAAGCCTTCGTGTCCTTCTTGGGCGGCTGAAATTATTAACCATTGTTGAAAACAAGCTTCGCCACGAGGTATCATACTAATTGCTAAAGTTTCTATATGCTTTTGATCACTAAGCATGTCCGTAAATTATTTTATGAAATTTATAACGATATATTTTAATTTACAACAAATGATTTTATCAATTAATCACGAAATAATTGATGAAAATCGAAAATAATTGAGGAGACAGCGCACTCACTCACCATTTTGAAACCGGAAAGAAGGTTGATGAATACTGTCTATGGATTTCAAGCGTTTTGACGTTTACGTTCAGAATTGTCATATTACAAAAAAACATGACTACATTTCACATCTTTCATCCTTCTAAAATCTGTTGTGAAGACATGCGAATACATAAATTTATGTAGGAAGTATGTGTTTATTTTATCTCAAAATGTACATGTCATTTTGTACTTTACGAAACTTAATTTACTGTAAACCATTTTTATACATTATTTGTATTATACTAGGTTTCGAATGTTTTAACGCGTTCATAACTTTGTTAATTTAATAAAAGCCATAGACAAATTATACAACGCATAATTTACCTTACTTAGATTTAGGACACACTATAATTGAATGTAATATAATGTTCAGGTATTCTTATTTCATTAAGTTTCCTTAATTATACAATTTACAACGCAACTCGGGCATGTAAAACACTTGCCTTCCTTTGAACTATAAACTGGTATAGTAAGATCTATCCGACATGTAAGATCTATCTATGCTGTCTTGTGAACTCATACTCTTTTCTTCCCGGCGACCACCTGGCGGCACCTTCCTAAGGCGCTGTACAGAAGTGGTCAAATTATACCACAAGACTCAAAAGCACGTTAATGAACTATATTTATGATTTTAGTGGTTTTATAAAACCTTAAAAAATCATTTTACCAGAAAACATCTTCACTAACGCACTAACGTAAACTCTTAAAAGCATGTCGAAAATGTCTGTGGTCTTCTTTTTCTTTCATCCGCGAGCAATGTTTATAAGATCATTTCTTCTCTTTCGCAGACACAATTTAAAATGAAACACAATAAAACCAATAAATTTGATTAAGCCTTTATTGAAAAAGAGAACCAGCTCCTGTTTACCTCAGTCCATTTAATGCCTATTTTTAATAACAATTATTTACATATAACATCAATAATTTATTTAGTGAAAGACTAGATTAATACAACTACATTTGTGTCTTCAGTGATTCGTAGTACGCCAACTCTTCCGGTG
>NC_039500.1:388673-483804 GCF_003590095.1 Trichoplusia ni
CGACGCGGGCAAAGCCGCGGGCGGAAAGCTTAGTCTTTTATAAGATCTTTTCTCTGTAAATCACATGTCTTCTAAGGTGAGAATTACTTCCACTAATGCACTCAATAAACAGCAAAGACGACAATATATCAATTGAAACGATTGGAATAATAGATCAAAATCCAACATCACCTCTTGTAATAATGTTATTGCAGTAGTCGAAGCGAGACGGCACATAACACGGCGTATAGCGTTGTCTCTTTCAAAAACTGCACCGGTCTTACAGCGAGGAGTAGCAGGGTTTATAAATCTAGAAAATCCTTTTAAACAGCCACGATTATAAAGACCTGACACTATAAAGAAAGTGCTTTTAAATGTATTAAATATACTTCCAGAAATTGGTGCTCAAAAATGTTCGAATTCACGGTCGCTACTCCGAGGCAAAAGTACTTTTTTCACACTCCTAAAAATTGATGTTCATTGTTATTTTATTACGATATTACAACCTCTTAGAAGGAACTCATTTACAAATTTAAAAGTGTATGAAAATATTATTGTTGGGATGTAACTATGTATTTGGATGTAGAATGATCGAAATTGTGTTTGTAGGTCAGTCGAATATCAAGAGGGGTGGGGAAGGTCGCTAGGGGAGGCTGTTGTCACCAAATGTACCAATGTTTGTGGAAAGTCCTGATTTTCGTTTCTCAGAGTGCTGCTAATGTCCTTCCATTATTTTTACAAATGGCTCAATCGTTTTTGTTTTTGTTGAATTTTCTGTTTTGTTTTATTTCATTTATTTTTTTAAAGGTGTCACAATGTTGAATATATTCTTTCCTTGCCTTCATTTAATTAACAATGCATTTCTTTTTACAAATATACTTCTTAAATTATAATTATCTGTTATCTGTAATGAAATGTTAATACATCATTAAACAATAGAAATCACAATAGTGAAAAAATAATATCAGTACTCTTTACAAGTATCCCAAAATTAGGTACCTAAATCTTGGTCAAACTAACTGGGGTGGTCCCCTATTCTGCAGGAAAGTAGCGATTCATCATAGCTAGGGAACCCTCACGCTGCGTAATTGCAGACTTTCAGAATGGACCGATATTACAACGTATATTTATCCACGAGGAGTAGCCAAACATTTTAAGTGAATATACATTTTAAGCGTAAAGTGATTTAGAAGGGTTAAAAAGCGTTTTATTAATTGATTTGTGGAAAAAATGATTAAGTTTATCTCGTTCTCGGAAGATGGCTTTTAATTAATACAGAAGATTTCAAAGTTGATGGAAGAAATATTGAACGATAAATGTTAATTCCAAAACATTGTTGTACACTTTAAGACTAAAAAATGTACCACCATTGTTTGAGTGCTACCGACTAAGTATTTACAAATAAAAAGGACAATTCATTTCCTTGCAAACAAAAAGCAACCTTACCCAAAAAAAATCGTCAACTATAGTTCTCAAAACCAACCTTATTCCATTAACATAAGAACCACATTAACAACCAACCTTTGTATTTATTATCCATGTTTCAATTAGCAACAAACGTTCGTAATCCGATACCAATAGCCCGCTTAACACGTACTCGCAATAAAATATTGATCGGAACGATTGCAATAAACAGTAACAATAATCTCTAAGGACCTTTGTTATGATCCCTTTCCCTTTTACCTTCACTTATTAAGGTACAAAGAGTGCTTCACTTTGTAGATTAAAGAGCAAGGGCTTAGGGTCTTAAAATAGAAAGAAATATTAGGTTATCTTTTAGAAGTCTGTTTGAATAAGAATGAAGTATAAAGAACAGATTGTATGGCCTTGAAGATGTAAAAATAATTTGTTATGATTATAGATTTTCTAGTTGAGAAATTTGTGTTAATCTGCTTTTAATATTTAAAAATAGATTTGTAGGAACGAAAAGCGTTATATCCCGTAACTCGTCGCTTTCGCATACTCCTTTTCTGTCATATCACTTTATAACAGTGACGACGACAGCATGAGACCTAAAGGTTTTAAACTGCGTTTTCAATACCGCCGCTAATGTCAAAAAATAATGATGTAAAAAAAATAAGAGACCTTAATAATGAGCTGACAAGGCGGGGTCGCGAGAAAGAATGTGCACATTTCAAAATCAATTTACAAAAAAAAGAGTTCTTCTGTAAACTATTAGCAAGAACAAGCAAAACTAAACATCCTATAACAACAAATTTCTAATCAACAAACAGATCAGCTCCACATCCCTAGGCCCGAAATCAATACGCATCCCAGAAGTTTGTATGACCTAACCCAATAAAGCAAACTCTTGGTAGCAGTCAGGCCGAGATTCAACCGATATTCCTAATTGAACCGAGCTAATAGCTGTGATGGTCTCCGCCAATTAAAGCTTATTGATGTCGTTCTCCGAAGATCTTGGGACGACCCTCGTCTCATTTTAACCCTATCTCACTCCCTTGCTAATAATTAATCAAGCAATTAAGCAGATCTGTAGAATTGAGATGAATATTTTTGGCGTTTTATGAGATGAACAACAAATGATTGAGTTTATCTTAGTTTATTTTTCATCCGTGTGTGACGTTATCGAGTGTACCGAAAGCCAGTAGATGTAGATGGGTAACCTCCTTGGCGTGGTCATGTTAATTAATACAACATTCTAGACGTACCTACTAATATTCTTTTATAATATTAAAAATAACCCACATACATTTAATTTATTGTAAAAAATAGTTTAATTGATTATGTATAGAAAAACCCACATACATAGTTACTCTTTGACATAATCCTCTCAGTACTGAAAGCTACTTACCAAAAAATATTAATATACGATCAACTTATTACTAAAGCAAAAGATATTTCTGTATAAAATTGTCCTTAAAGATCATACTAATTCTATATCAATAGATTTATCAACATCTAGGGTTTAGTTCTAAGGTAATTCGGTCACTGGTTTCAGTAGTTTCTGACAATTATTTGCCTCTCGATAGCACCTAGTGGATATCTTTATCTTATCCTAGTTTTATGTGTAACGTAATCTCTAGTAGATAACTAATGTTTTGTAGATGATTCTGGTTACTATGTGAATAATAAGGGTACAACTTTAGATTCTTCCTACCCATATTTATTTATCTTAACCACATTGTAAATTGGGATCCTGAAACCTTGCTTGCTTGCTTGAATTGACTTTACGAGTTTAATAAGGACTTTAATTTAAATACTTTTAAAAATCAATTAACCATTGGTTTTATTTCTTTCTTTGAAAAATATTCAAATAGATTTATGAAAACTGTTTTTTTAACATATTTACCTATGTTTAAATTATTTTATTTGATTAATAATTCATTATCAAAAGCATCAGAACCTCAATGAAATATGACATAATTTTAGAAACATTAATTCAACTTGAGAACTCGGTCAATTTCGAAGAATCAAATTCTAATTAAGACTGAGTGAATTTCATAGCAAATTAACGCTGAGGTACATTAATGGAATAACTAGATAAATTAGAATTTCAGGTATTTTATCATTTCAGAGAACAACAGAATATAATATTCTATTCTGTTTATTTATTCAACAATTTATGTATACAAACAACTAACAACAACAAGGCATTACCTATTTGGAAAAATATGTACAAAGTCGATGCTTTTTTTTTAAAGAAATCTCTTTGAGCATATTATAATACTGAATATAGTTTACCTATATTAAATTATCATTCATTTTAGACAATTATACATACGAGCTTCAATCGTTGCTCTGTTATTGCCGAGCAATTGAAATTTCTATTTCCTTAGATAACCGCCCAACTGGATAAATAGTAGTAAGACGAAGCAGTCATATATCTTAGACCAATCACATGTGAATAACCAGGTTAAGAAAAAACTGGGAAAAGGAAAAAACCGCATCCAAATCGGTTCACCTCTTTAGGAGCTTTTATACCACGGACAAACACACATAGCGGCCAAACTTGCAACACCCCTCTTTTTGCATCGAAGCCTGAAACCGCTCTACTCTGTTTCCCTACATAGGCAACGGTAAGTTACTGCTTAAACAGCTCATAATAAGGACACAAAAACAAAGGAATATCTAATATATCCAACCTCATTAAGCAACGCGTGGGCTTAGCAATTGTGTTAGCTTAGTGTGTGCGTATTATTAACGAGCTTGTTAAGACAGAATCAAACATATTCGTGCCCCTACGAGATTAGTGTCAGCTGATCACCGCATTACGCATCGGAACAAGAGCACGGCGAAATTAATTAGCATCCCAAGAGACACCCTCGTATAACCAATTGCTTGTTTCACCTTCGATATTCGTGTTAAGATGTATGGGAATAAAGATCATAATAAAACCTTTAATATACCTGATCCATTAATGTTATCCATTTTTGTTGAAAATGTTTAAGTTGCACTTTGTGTATGTGTGTATCTCGGATCAGAAACCCTCTCGAGGGTCGTTAGAAAACGTAGAATTCTGCTAACGACACCGTTTCATCACACTTACTCGTAGATCAATAATTTCGGAAAGCATCCCTTGTCGTTTAAAAGTAAGGTCTTCTTTCTAATAAAGTAGGTATTTGTCGCAGGCCGTATATATAAAAAAACAACTACATACTATTCAATCGAAGACCACAGTGACTCTATTTTATTGCTCCAGATTATTAACCCTTAGAAAACCAATGATTTATATCAACAACATAACCAAGGCTTGCATTAATGGAATGGCTTTCACACACAGCAAGCCAACATCCCGTACAAATAAATATGTCAGTGTGCCTTTTTCCGCATTCGGATTTGGCGCAGAACAAATGACATGGCCAATTTGGTATAGTGCGGGCACCGAGCTGCACACATGACAGTACCAGTATGGCGGGAAAACGCATCAATAAGTTTATTTGTAGCGTAATCCGCTTTACATAAAAACGGGCTTATTCAACACGCTGTGGTGCCGCGATAACCCTGTTTTGTTGACGTTACGTGATTTCTAGGCTTACGTCACCGGGACCTGTATAGGTTTTAAAGTAGAGAAGATTTGCTCTTGTGGAAGCGAGGCAGAGAAATTTACCGACTGCGACTGGTTACCCCTTGCCTTGAAAAACGTTAAGTAGTCTACATTTATATAGGATTTTCATTGCATTGTGGAAAAGGAACGAAGCACTGCATTCACAATTGTAACAATTTTCCCTTAAAAAGTCGTTGTACCGAAACATGATTAAACATGATGGTGAAACTATTTTAAAGCTGAATTTCTGAACCAGCGTTCTTGACATTCGACATTCCCCTTTCGCTCCAGTTGCCCCTATCTCATATTGCTCTGCATAATGCTTATGCTCCACTTAATTCATAGTCAGAATTCAGATGTTCAGCTATGCAAAATTTGTGGCATTCTGATTCGTCGTCCAGATTCATATCTTTTGAATTGGAGGACGAGGTATGTAAATTCATTGAAGAAGATTAAGTTAGCCTGAAACCATTGGGCCAGGGTAAGACGGAAAAGTATTTTTTTTAAACGACTCACGCACTAACGAATTCTAAACATTCAAGTCAGATGCACAAAGTCAGGACAAGAAGTCATGGATCACATAATAATTAAATATTTTTCTGCAATAATATAGACAAATTATTTAGACGCTTGTGAGGAAACAGTACTGAAATGCTTTTTCTCCTAAAAAAACATTTCTTCCGTCATAAAAATTTCTATTGGAAATATATTCCACTATCGATGAGCTTACCCCTCCAAGTCTTAAACTCTTATCCTCCTCATAATTTAGTTGCAATTTACGACGCCCTGAGGGGGCAAGCCCATTCTTTGCGAAGCTTACCGTTCCAGTATAAACATAAACTTGTTTCACGATCCGTAAAACGAAGTGAAACGCGGTGAGAATGACTAATACTGTTTTAGTTCCTACTTTATTGTTGTACGGAGGCAGTACTCTGTCTCACAATTGGTTGGGACCCCAAAAGGATGGCGTTGACCTGAGTGATGTGACGAAATTTGATGCTCAATTGTTTTGCCTGAATATAGCATTGGGTTAAATGTACAGGGGATGATGATGGTCCCCTAGAGAAGTGACAATTTTACTTGAATTACTTAAATTTACTTAAATGTACAGGACCCGGTAGATTAAGGGCGTATTTGCTTAACTATACATATGTCAAATGTATTGCATTGATAGGGGAGGGTCACGTGACTTGTAAAAAGAGTGTATTTTTCATACAACGATTCTATTATCTCACCACCGTTTGTAAAAGAGGATATAAACAAGATGAGTATATTTTAATTTTGATACTTTCAAAGCAAATTTCCGAGTAATCTGTAATTATATTTTTTCGTGTAAAGCTTCCATACGAGTACCTCGTCGCATTAAGTGGGGTGAGCAGCCCGCGGTCGGCAAAGCCTAGTTCTGGCCGTTTGGGTGTCTGCCAGTGCCTGATAAGCCACGCCACCTAACATTACATATTTCTTATTTAACCCCAGTCTTAGAGGCCTCGCCAATTACTCGACACATTACTTCTGTAATTGTTTATCACTACGGCTTAGTCGCACGTGTTTTTCACAATCGCTTGACTAGCTTTGGATATAATACGACTCGCTAATAATAATGAAATGAGATGCGGCAATATATGTTTAAGAAATTCTCCCACATTTTGTCATTCCACTTAAAACCTAGAGTACTTTTCTAAGCCCGTTTTCTATTGTGCTAAAAAAAAACTATGAATATTTGTATTACACTATTTATATTCAACTACCATTGATAAGTTCGTCGGCTTCTTTGCTAGACAATTTTATATTTACTTCAATAAAATTCATACTACTTAAAATAAATATCTGTGAATCACTCTAGTCACTTCTCAAAATTGAATTCGTTGATTTCATATAAGATCACACGTCCCGGCAATCTATTGAAAGCCTCTCAAGGATACATAGCTCTGTCATATTACTATCACTTTACAGGAATCGCTAGATTGGAACCAATAAATCTAGTTACATCATGTGTAAAGTCACGTTCAGAATGGCGGCTGGCGGCTCCTCGTGTGTCGCCAATCACTATTGGAAACGGAGCTGGAATAATATTAGAAGGATACCTATTGTTCATACAATTGTCTTTGAAAATATCCGCAAATTGGGTGTATAAAAGCTATTTGATAACTATTTAAAATGAGAATTAATTTTGTGTGTAAACTAATGTGGCTAATTTCACAATAGCAGTCGCAAATTATCTAGAATAGGCCAACAACGTTTATCGGATTGTCAAGCGTTTAATCTATTGGGCGCTTAATCAGGTTAAATTATAACAATGTGGAGCGCACTTTAGCCGATCACAGAGGCTCGCAGCAAAGAGTCGTGTAACGATTGGACGGGCGCCAAACCACGCCAGGTAATCCCCTAAATGCTCGCGGTCATGTCCACAGAGTATGCACCGCTATCGAGTTCACTAAACTGGCCAAATCACCCCGCATTTGGCTACTAGTAACAATTATTAGAAGCAATTGTAACTGAGCGTAACGGTTGACAGTGCTACGCGCTATATTGTATCGATCCCATAATTGGTTGTGGCTGTAAACGAGTTTTAGTGTTGTAGCTGTTGGATGTAACTCGATTATTTAGCTCGTTTAATATTGGCTGAGTTTCTAAAGGTCTCTGAGTAATCGCGTTTAGGAGGATGGTATTAGTTTATAGGATGAATTAAAGTGTTGTAGTGAAGCTGCAAAGTGGACGTGGGATGATGTAGTATCTTGTGCATGTATCGACCGTCGGGGAACCGTGCAAAGTCCTTTGATAGATGAGCTCTAATGGATATTCGGAATATCTGAAAAAGGAAACAGACACTTAAATACAACAGCATAAATGAAGATAAATCTTTTAAAGAATTATGGTGCATTACGTTTAGATCACAATCCTTAAAAGTAATTCTCTATCTTCTTATCTTCTATATTATGGACAAATGCAAAAAGCGTTTCCAGGTCTGTAACATTATATACTAATACTCAATATATTTAATTAAAAACCTTATAGATTCCAATCAAAGATATTGAGAAAGAGAAATATTTAACAAAAACTTCAAGTATCCTTCAGCTTGCATACCTCATATTCTTCCTTGGTTCTTTTTATAAACAGCCCTTGAAGGACCCTCGACTGGAGGGTCCATTCATGTTTGGACTTGACTCATTAGATCGATGTCCAATTAATTTTCTGTTTGGAGTTCAAATCGTCCCCCTCCATTATGCTGAGAGCGAATTGTCATGAAATGCGCATCAATCAATGTTGGATTTAAAGGGAAAAATGCTGGGTTTCGTTGTTAGTCATCATTTTCTCTCTTGCTAATGGAGAAATGAATTTGAGTTCTATTTAAAGGCTGGATGGGTCTATTTTGCTTTGTCTTAAATATTCAAATACGTTTCACAATAAATATTTGGTAGAGCTTTCGATAACTTTATTACCTCACGTATTACAATATCATGGTTTACACATAAATCATTATTATAAACCTTTAAAAAAATACGACAAAAAGTCTAAAAGCTTCTGCATTTACCAAAACCTCATAAAAAACAACACAAAACGTTTTAGTTCTATTTAAACCGCTCGTAAAACACAGCTAGGCCTACAATGATGCCCTAAAACAATAAATTTGATTCACCTATATCGAAAGTTGGCTGAAATTCAGACAAAAGCTATAAACGTGCCAACTTCCACCCCGATCCGTTGATAAACGCTGTTCCCAATTTGAAAGTTTCAGCTGAAGTATTGGAGGTCTGTAACCGTGGTCGTTAGATATGTGCTCAAATTTCTAGGAGTCGTAAACTATGTATTCAACTTGCAAAATGGGGTTCCAGGTTAGATTGAGAATATAGATCTGAGAGACAAGTGATCTTGAATTTAAAAACAGAGGTGATGAAAGGTCTAAGAAGATGATATTGTGATTCGAAACGTTCCTTAATAATGAATTAAGGCTTCAAAACCATGTCAATTGAAGATAAATCCAAGAGACAAACAATCATTAATATAAGTTTATTGAACATTGTAAAATGTAACCCCTTAACTTCATAAATTTAAAATAATTGTAAGTAAAATGATAAATAGAAAAATATTCTATAGTGGTTATTTAAAGTCTGTATATTGAATAATTAATTACTTACCCCGACAACAAGGCAGCGAGAAAGAGAAGGATGTATAAGCAGGGATCTCTCGCTCCTCAAAGCATCGTTCTAATCCGTCCTATTTCAGCCTTAAGAACTCGTAACCATGGCAACGATACAAAAATAGAAATAATCTCTTCAGAAAAAAATAGTGGTACAATTTTCTTGACAAATTCACATTATATTCCCGATTCTGTCCCCATAAAAAGGTCAGTTTTATTGTACGGACAAGAAAATATGCGACGGTTAGTTAAACAAAGAAAATTGTTTTCGTTCGCAATAAAAAAATATGTTCTATCGAGTCTTTAATCAATTTCGGTGCAAAAAATACAGGAAATAAAATGGTTTTCTGTTTAGATATTTCACTTGAACAGTTGGGGGTCTATGCTTCTTTAGAGGAACGATTTTGCTTCGGTACTACAGCCGACGGTCCTGTCAAAACATTTTGAGTTCTTCACAGCTAATTGAATGCTACTTTATCTGCATCAAGGACGATAATTAAGGACCTTTTTTATAACTAAGCCTCAGTTTACTCTTAATTTATTTAATAACACAATATTCTGCCAATTTTCTTATTCTCAAGCTAGTGCTAAACAACTGATAAATATACTTATATGAGGACTAGTAGTGTATTGAAAAACTTACCTCAAATACAAGGCTTTTCTACGCGATACATTTAGCAAAATACTGGCCATGGTAATCAGTACATAAAGTATTCTGCAGGTGTATGTAAATCTGCAATTAGCCGTACCTTAGTCTCCCGGCTTTGCCCGCATGATAAAAACAACATACACTCACAACGTATTCAAAAAGGCTTTTGCGCACCCCACTCACGGTTCTGAATTGATAATATCAGCCTGTGACGTAACCGTATGAATGGGTACACAAAAGGATAAGCATTAAAACCAGGGAAAAATATTTCTGACATATAAAAAATGAATGGTTTAAATAACGCTGAGGATATTAAATAAGATTTTAGTAAAATAATTCACTTGTTTTAAAAACTGGCTTGTTCGAAATATAAATTTAAAAAACGAATCTACGTTCTATCTCTCGAGAATCAAATACATTTCGTCGTTCTAAATTTAAAAACAGCTAGGGAAGTGAAGTGTTAAATCAAATTACAAGTTTAAAATCACAATGTCTCGGTATTTTGCATGATATAAATAACGTGTGGCAACAAAATGCAGTATTTTTCTCCGTCGGGTCGCGACGGGTGCCTTTCCATCGCCAACTCTTGTTTGTTTTGAAAGCCCGTGCTGCCATTTGTCACTCGCTGCCAGCTTTTGTCTTCGTTTAAGGTATTTGTCTTACAAAAGTGGAAGTTCACTAAATTACTAACTGCACGTTATAAACGTGGTACTGCATTTGTAGTTTTATTGCGTTTCCTGGTCTTATTTATTGCAGTTTGTTAATATTCTGTAACCGATAACTTAAAAAAGACTTTTGAACATAGGGTATCCTTTAAAAACAAATATTTCACTAAAATCGGAATATTTCATTTTTTCAAACAAGTACCGAAAACCGAGCTCCAAACATGTAATCGAACGGTAAATAAAACCAGTAAATATGTTCAAACATAACAATATTCGCAACAGCAGTAACCCTGCGAAACTAGATACAATTCGACTCGAAACCAACAATAGACGGATCCGACAGGCTTTACCGATGCCAACATGAAAGAAAATCTCAACGTTTTGTAAATATACCGGATCATTTGGCAACGAGCACACCATACTCCACACTACACTCTGCACTTTTTAACTACGTTTTTTAGGGATCCGTACATTCCGTAACCAAGGGGTAAAATTGGTACTGTATCTCATGAACTATGCTAGCCAGATAGTTAAATTTATCTAATGATGTATTTCCGTTGCTGCCATAAGGCCAAAAAATGAAAAAAGACATTAAGCTAGGATCATAAATTTGATAAGTGATTTTATTTTTGTTGCAAACTTGGTTCTCTTTAGCCTATTTACACGAACCGTCAGTGTTGTGAATCCGACTCGCACATGACCAATTTTATTTCTTTTTTTTACGAACACGGATTACCAATGTAAACAGCCAGTATTCCACGTACACTCATTGAAAAATAATACTTAAATTGTTTGTTTTGTAAACTGCCTGTCTGGTTCATTTTACTTCGTATTTCAATTTTCGAATGCAATGCTTGTGTTGTTAAATGTTTATTTTCGATATTTTGCTGCTGGCAACATAAAGTGGATACAGATTAAAAACTGCAACAGTATTGGCTGTTTGTGATGAATAATTTTAATGCGGTTCAATAATTAAGGCTTAACAAAATATAGCAGTACTTTACTATTACTGGATTTATTTGCACTGACTGTGATTAATGGGATTTAAATGTATGTTGACATAGCCTAATAAAACTGATGTATTGAATTAAATGAAAACTAATAAAGCTTTGTGTTCACGCCATGCTCTATTAGTTTTAAAATTACTTTATACCCAATTAGTAACGGATGAATAGTAATGCACAACAATTATCAACTAAGTTTATGTGTGTATTTATTATTCATTTATTTAATTATCACAAACAACTTAAATTAAATGTGAATGCCAAAGTAATTAAGTGTAATTGACAATGCATATCAAGTTAGTCACCGTCGGTCAATAGATGCTGACGGCTTTTACTCTGGTTCCCAATCACACCTGACCTTCAAATGATCATTCGTAAATTAGCTCTTAATACAGAAAACTCGCGACGCAAGTACAGAATATTGTTACTACGTCATTAGCGCAAAATGTATCGTAAAATCGCAATTTTAGTACATACAGCAGTAAAACTACAAATAAAACCTGCTTGGTAACATAAAAATCGGTTTCTTGTCGCCGCCCAACTAAAATATATTTTTTTATAGTTATCCTAACTAGGGGTAACAAGTACTAAATATACCAAGCTGTGTATAGGTACTTGGTTGTTTTCGAAATTCGAATTAGTTATTATAAACTTTTTTGTTAATGTTTGGTATTCCGGAATTGCATAGTTAAATCTTATTTATTTTTAATTCCCTATTTGAATTCATTGAATTCAAAGTAAGTTGCAATACTAGTCCTTTAAGCAACAAAAAATCAAGAGCGTATAATGGTGAGAGGTCAGGTTGGGTTTAGGTGATATCAGGTGTTGGACGAGTGGGCTTTATATACAATACTGGTTATCACAAAGAACCTACCACTAATTAAAAAAAACACTCAGTTAACCGACTAACTGCCAATTAAAATGTTGCAAACTTAGTTTTTGGATGCGAAAAACAGTAAAATTGTTGTAATTTTTACAAAGTTTGACTTTCAGTTTTCGTTACTAAGCTTAAGAAATTTCAAAAATATTTATTATTTAATTAGCAAATTCTTTATCTATCTATTTTTCCCACGTCTTTTTAGATTTACATACATAGTACCAACCTATTCAAATGGTGATTCAAACGAGTAAGTGTTATGTTTTATGTTTAGTAGTTAGTTTATGTTTTAGTAATTTTATATCCAAAACTACTACAACATTTGAAACAAAGTCGTAGGAATATCAATAGCTCTAATTGGCGGAGACGAACTGTCGATCCCAACGTCGTCCAATTAGCGAGTGACTGAGCTTCGTACGTGATCCGCAAGATGGCGTCTGTAGATTGGCACTATTGCCTTTAACTAATAGGCGATGTACCTACTAATTATACTGGTGAAAAGCATTGCTTTGACAAATTTTATTTTGATAGTAACTGTCGTGAGAATGATTCATTATTAAATGATGTAACGGTTTACTCACGCGTATTTATCGGGGTAGCCCGACTAGTTTCGGACCCAACTGGAGTCCTTAATCATGAGCAGACGCGGCGGGATCGCGAGTCGAACTCGCAATTTTATTGTTTATTAAAATAATTTCTACAAGGCAAAATATCTAACACTCATAAATAATAGGACAGCATAATACACCCCCAGATAAATCTAACTCGACTGACACCCAAAAAACAAATCAATCAACGTTTCGAAATTCAAAATCTAGGAATAAAGAAGCAACAACGAAACACAAAAAAACTTACTTTCTTCTAAAAGCAAAGCCCTAACAAAATATTTCATTGTTTTTCACAAACAGATAATGAAAAACATATTTTTTCACGCAGAAGCGGGTTCTATAAACAAAGGGCGCTCATCCCGCTTTCAATTCAATTCGCGGTAACGTAAATCCAAGCGATCGGGGGGAAACATCGCGAGATTATGTTAAGGACTAGCTCTCTGAAACATATTTATGTGGAAACTTGTTATTAGAATATTTTCATAGAATGTTCTTGGAATGTGTAGGGTGCAATTCTTTTACAAAAAGGATTCAATTGGTATATTTATAAAGTCGCACTAAGATGGTTTTCACTTCCAATGAAATAGATTGTATTATTTAGTGTAATTAATATATATAAAAGTCTTCCAAATATACAATATGTACAAATAAATAAAGATAAAACTGTTGGACCAACTAGGCACTCATAATT
Source organism: Trichoplusia ni (assembly GCF_003590095.1). Taxonomy (NCBI): domain Eukaryota; kingdom Metazoa; phylum Arthropoda; class Insecta; order Lepidoptera; family Noctuidae; genus Trichoplusia; species Trichoplusia ni. The sequence continues at coordinate 402,290 of NC_039500.1, forward strand.
CTACCAAAAAGGTTACGCACCTACTAATGTTATGTACCCCTGCCGAAACCAATTAAAACAACAATAAGGATACACTTAATATAAAACAACAGTCTTAGCCACGTAGGCAGGTAGGTAGCTGTTCTCGAGGCAGCGCACGCCTCAGGGGTGCTCAAATCCAACAGATTAAGTCATCGAAAAATTTGATGCGTGAGAGTCGTCCTTTCTCCGGGCTTACCTAGCCAGCGTTACCATCCCAGTGACGATGTGTCGCAAAAAAATCGGATTTAACAGCTCTACGCAGCTCCCGTTATTTGCAATGACAGCTTTGCTGACTGAGGGTTTATCAAGACTTTGTTTTTGCGGATAAGATTGAGAGTTTCGGGAATTTAATAGTCTTCGGTTGTTGATTTAGACTAGCTTGTAAATAAAGACTTATTTCGTACGTGTTTTTGAGTAAAAAAGTTGGAAAAGTATGTCCGTTAATCAATAAAGGTCCAACCATCAATGGTTTTTGACGACGAAACCTAAATATTTGTATTTATATTAGGTAAAAAATCTGTTAAATTAATCACTTTATACCAATTCAGAAATAACTTCGTTTTATGTTCAAGAGGATAATAAAATCGCGCATTTACTGAAAAACATAAGCACAGCGCAATAATAAAACGCAGTATACACGAGTTCACCCAACTATACCTTTGAAAAGGAAATAAAAATGGGCTGTAAATAGGGTTGGCGCGCTGCGAAACGCTTTCTCCGATATTGGCTGGATTCGTTTGAAGTTCAGGATAAGATAATTCGTGAAACCAACATATTATTATTTTGCAGATGGTTTTATGTTTCTTATATCTGAGTTGTTAACTGAACTCAGTACTTTTATTAGTCGAAATTAACAGTCAGGTAAAGTACTCAGTATTTTTATTAGTCGAAATAAAATTAATTCATTAGTCAGGTAAAGTACCAATGTGATTTTTGCAAATTTATATACCTATATACTCTCCGCCAACTGCAATGACCTAGAGTGGTGATCAATGCTCAAAGCTAAATTACCTTATCTCAACTGTTTCAATGTACGCTGTAGTGCTCTATAACAAAATATAACGAGTATTAAAATAACAATAAATTGTATTTTCTATTAAATGATGCAACGGTTTACTCACCCGTATTCATCGGGAGTGCCTGACTAGTTTCGGACTCAACCGGAGTCCTTAATCAAATACGCCTGAGTAAATCGTTGCATCATTTAACAATTAATCAGTCTCACAATAATTATTATAAAAATAGTATTTTATATCACCAAATTAACCAACAACTCTACATCAAAACTATTGACACTAATCCACTTTTAATAGTTAATCCAAACATTGCAGAATTTTACCAAAAGGCAGCCCTCAAACGATAATACTAGACTTGACCCCGATTTCACTTGAATCACAATGTAGGCAGGTCATGGTCTCGCGCCGCCTGAAAATTGGGTCGCCTGAAAATGTCCACTGAAATGACGAATGCAGTTTTACTACTAAATTACTTTTAAATTCGCTATTAATTATTTAATGGTCTATTTGTGTATGAAATAAGGTTTTAATTAATAATGTTTTGTCGCGGAAATTTCATTTTTTTGGAAAAATGGATCAGGGACTTCGGATTGGTAGTTGTTCATTGACTCGATATACAGCTGAATCAAAAAATCAAAATAACTTACCTGAAATGGTGAGTGTGACAGTTGTTTTACATATTTAAACAATCAAGATACTGTAATTCAATGTTTACTTCAAAGTTCACAATACTTTAAATAATCGCATACTAATTATGGTAAGGTAACTCTCAATAGAACAGCGATTACATAATTGATTTCAAAATCAAAATGAATCAAGCAACAATTATCCATCAAATTGCAATAAACCAAGCAAATGTTGCCATAAATAAAAAATAAATTGTGAGCGAGCCAATCGTGGTGCCAACTACATATTTCCTACCATAAAATTGATATAAACGGCCAATACAGCAGTTAAAATCCGTTTCCCATCAATGTTCATGTAACATGCGTCCTATAGTTGTCACTTTATGGACATAAAGCCATAGTTAGGGCATAACATTTCCTATCTTAATGGCTGTTTGGAAGCAATAAGGTTTTACGAGCAATTCACTTGCACTCGTTTGTGGTGCGAGGGAAGAAGACATTTGTTGGATTATTCAATTTTGTTTACGTTTTTGGTCTTTAGTAACAGTTTGCTTATCTGAAGCTAGGTTTTAGCCGGTTCTGGACTTGAGGGTAAGGAATTTGGGTTATATTCAATCGCTTTACTCTCTCTACTTTTATATAGCATTTACAAAGCATGATATTAGTATGAAACTAAAGGTGATAGATTCGTATTTTGGACATACAACATAAAAACTCACCACTCAATAAAAGTGTGACAAAAATTATCTCTTCAATCCTTGATAAATGAATTGAGTAAATAAAGTAAAAAGCATCAAACAAATACACGTGAACCATTCCAACTGTGAAAGGAACCACAGAATTTACTGTTTCCGCTTTTAATTTCTCCAAGAGCCCGTATCGATATTATTACTCGCTTCCTATATTTTCCCTTCATGTTCAATTGTTATCTTACTCAGTTTTTGCCCAATTGGTTTTGAATAGCGGTAGAATGTGAATTTATTATTCCAACCCCGTTTAATACAGCGAAAGGCACCATTTTTATTCTAAGTCCCTTGTTCAGTTATGCTGAAATCGATGTAGTTTTTTTTCTAGCTTTAGTTACAAATGTAGAATATCATTTGAATAGATTATTGGAAAGGATTGTTTGAATCTCGGTATTATAACGTGCATTGCATACCGCATTTCTGTGGCAGCGGTATTTCTGCAAGCATAACATTTTATTTTTATAATTTATCTGAGAGATAGGAGTAACTAATATCGTTGGATTATTTACTTAATCCTTTATGTAGTAGACATGGAATAGCATATAATCGTGTGATGAAGAAATATTGTGTCAATTCGTTGATTCTAAAACCCGCATTGCGTATATGATGATCGAACGTCTTAGAGTATTATTTGCGAACTTGTGCAATTCTGTATCAAGTTTTTATCTAAAAGAGTATGGTTTTCTTACCGAGTGTCCTGGATATGACATTTCGGAACTGCGCATCTAGCCCTCTGCCTTTTTAGGCAGACTAGACACAGAAACATTTTGATCATTTTTTCCGTTTACAGTGTTAGGAAAGTTTCAGGCTAGTTTAAGATCAGTATCAAACAAAATTAAAAAAAGTACTGGTGATAGACTAGTTCATAATTCCTATTTTTTTTTTCTTAAAATATGCACTGTTTATAGCTCTGCATATACTCAGCGCCGAACATGCGACACGATGCATTGGGTTTGGTTAAAAACGTCAATCCCTCGGCTAATCGTGGAGTAAAATAAATTTGTTATTCTATACATGGTATAGAAACTATATCCCGTATAATCTAGAACAATTCGCTTCAACAAAGTTCCGCTTCTTCCATTCCGAGTAAGCAAACAAAATCAAAAGAACATCGGATCATTAGAGCTATGTTGTAAGTTTCCCGCGATATCTTCGAGGTTCTAGGGGCCTACCACGGCCTCCGAAAGTAAGAAAGCGGTTGTGGTAGTGAAACAACGCTCTACAAAGTGTATTGCGCCATCTCCCTTTAACTCTGTAAGTATTACTTCGAGAGCTGGTGGTAGACCCCCCGCAATCATTAATATGGACTTGTCTGAGATGCAGCCTCGCAAACTTCCTTTGTATAGTTCTGCAAATAATGCAAAAGCTAGATGTAGGTACGTGAGCAAGCTTCGAAAGATCGGTGTATTAAATGAGTAGATGTATTGTTTAAACATTTAACAAATGATTTCGTTTTTATATTAGGTCATCATATAACGAATGAAAAATAAATACACTTATTTAGGAAGATATATTTTAAGGTTCGATCCCAACTCAGGCTAGTAATAATATGAATGCTTCGAAGTTTGATACTAAAACACCATTGAACGCAAAAGTGAAGGAAAACATCATGAACTAATCTGGATTGAGCTATTCCGGAGTGAGCTAGTGTCATGATTCCTGAAACCTATAGGTATGGCAATTAACCAGCAGTGACTTGACGAAATTTTCGTTTATGGATGTCCATCCATAAAATTATCTTGTCAACAAAATTCTTTAGTCGAAATAGCAAACGAGTACTTGTTTTTTATTACTTATATTTCCATAACGTGACTGACAAACATGGAGTTTTATTTTCCACACCAACTCAACCTCCCCATCTTAAAGGCCTTCTATAATGTCAAATTCTGTACTTCACTTTCACAATGTTAACATTTACATATGCAGGTCACTCGACAATGAATGCCTTCACAATAGCTAGGTACGCCCCTTTAGCCTTTAGAACAATGGCGGCCTTCAGTGCCCGACCCTAAGCTTCCGATAACACCGACCAATTTAATTTAATGTTACCCAGACAGAGATTAAAGTTTCGGAATTAAAGTTAGATAAAATTGTGTGTTTGTGTTACATTTTCTTTGCATTCTATTTGTGATTTGTATTGTTTGGAACTTATCAATGTTAAATAGATGTATTATTTGAGCTTGTTTTAAATCGATTCATATTTTCGCCAAGAGATCAGTTTATGATGTGAATTTAGTATATTTTAAAATGAAACTTTAATTTGTACTTACTATTTTTAGAAATTTTGACGATGATTGTTTAAATTTAATGCTAAAATGCAAGTGAAAAATCGAGGATATTTGACTTATCGATTATCGAAATAAATGTATGCTAACACGTGCCCTAAAAAATGTGGGCGTTTACATTACTTAGAATTTTCTTTAATTTATATACTTACTTAATCATAAAGACAAATTCCTTCCATGTATAATTATCAAAAGAAAAATATTGTTTAAGAAAATTAGGTTTTCATTTCGTAGTCTTACAACGAATCTATCAAAGAAGCTAGCCTAAAGCTTTTCAATAATAAAAATATACATATTTAATAACATAACGCCTACAAACACAGACTTATCAATAAGTATGCCTTGGGGCTAGATCCAAAATAAAAACAGGATGGGAGAGGCCAATTAGATGAAAAACAAATGTAAGATTAGGGTCAACTTTCGCCCGGGGACCACTATTGTTCGCTCATTGGACGTAGCTTCATTTTAATATAATTATTATACTAAGTACATCCCCTAGCCTCGGGCCACTCGTGTTGTTGTTTCTCTACATTAAATAAGAATACCCGTTTGCGTATAGTTGCGTAGGATTGTTATTTTAGATAGGTTGACGACCTGCTTCATAGTTACTGAAAGCATGCAGGTTTAATCCGTACGAAATATAATATTCTACTGTTTGTAGGTATATGTTACTGAACTCCTCCTAAACGACTAGACTGATTTGAATGAATTGCTTTTTGGCGTTTTTGGAAAAAAATGCTGTGTGTACGCGAAACTTGTCATAAAATACTTCTATCATGATTTTGGCTTATAGTAGAGTATACGCATAGCTAGCAAAACTATACTAGTGATACACTAGTTTCTAAAACTTACCTACTAGGAAAGCCTAGTAAGTTCTAAAAATTTATTGTTTTTGTTAAGTGGCAATGATAGTATTATTTTAAATAAGGAATAAATAATAAAGTACATTATGTTGTATATAAAGTACCATTAATATGTTTCTTTTGTTTCAGGTATGCAACAAGATCTTCGGCAACGCGTCGGCGCTCGCCAAACACAAGTTGACGCACAGCGACGAACGCAAGTACGTCTGCATCACGTGCGCAAAAGCGTTCAAGAGACAGGATCATCTGTAAGTGTTTACAAAAAATATAATTTAATAAAATTGTAACCTATTATGTCTTGCAGCAAAGCACCATACTCTCCTCATCATCATCATCATTCCCCTGCCCTTATACCAATTATTTTATTTGGGGTCGGCACAACATGTCTTCTTCTTCCATACCTTTCTATCGGACGTCATCTCACAAGAAACACTCTTGGCAGCCATATCACCGTTAAAGCACCATACTCTCCTGATGACGTAATAATAAAGTTGCGTCCCTTTGTCGCATTGTGAGTAACAGACATTAATTGTCGTTAAAAAAAAAAGTTTAATAATTTGCGATTTAATTAATAAAATAGTTTTTATTACATATAGACTAGGCTGCTAGAAATAATACTTTTATCTGAATCAAAAACGAATATTGCTCTTTGACGAATTAATTGAAACTGTTCAGTTCAAATCAAAAAAAAATATTATTTATTAAAAGACCTTTCATGTCATAAATATCGAAAAAAAAATTGTTCGAAGATAATTGTGAGCAATCTTTAAAGACATCTTGAATCAGACACAAATCCGCTTAACCCTTACGTTTGGCGAGGTCTCGAGCAAACCTTCATCTTAATCCCTTATCGATGCGCACAAAACAAAATCTCATCAAAGAATAAATAAATACGAGAGTATAGTTACTTCATTCTTAATGTTTATGTACAAGATTTGAGCAATACGCTCATTGAAAAGCAAATTTTAACTTTTCACGACTTCTGCTAATGCTAATAGTTTAATAAGTGTGAGATGATATGATCAGTCATCTTTTTAGGGTTACTTACGCAAAGGGTAAAAACCTATTATAACGGTCCGCTGTCAGTCCATCCGTCCGTAGAGAATCAAGAAATAAATTATTGATTAATGACTATTTGTACCTCATCACCTAATCATCTTATCATATCCTACCCCAATAAATGGGCTAACTAACACTGAAATATATTTTTTTCAAATCAGACCAGTAGTTCCTTAGATAAGCGTGTTCAAACATACAAACTCTTTGACTTTATAATATAAGCATAAATGATCCCACGGACTGCAATTAACCATAATTCGGGTATTTCGAATTGAATCCTCTATCCTCTCTTTACTCAAATCTAACAAACGAACAGGCAGATAAATTATCGCACTTACATCATTAGTATGTACGATCCCACAACCGTTAACTATAAAACTAGTTAACTAGTTCAATAATCAAAACAGTTTAGTGTAGGGGACACATGTCGAGCCTCGCGTAATGCCCGCAGCTGCGCCGCATGCATACTGATGTGCTGGCTATTAAGTCCTGAGTATTGAGTCAGCGCACTTAGTGTTTATAATGACTTAGCATAAGGGGTGGGGTAAGAGGGGGTACTTAGGGTAGATTAATTTGTCAGCGGATAAAAGGACAGTTGTTTATTTTTGTTTGAATGTTTTTTTTTTTTGGAGAGCTGTTTAGATGTGAAAGAGTGAACTGTTTTAGTGTTAGGAGAAGTATTTAGTAATTCATTACTGCTAATTGATGATCCTGTAGATAGGATCTCATCAGTCGATATCGCGTGTCTGTTTCAGTGTTTACTAAAAATAATTCTGATCAAATAATAAAACGAAATAAAATTATTTTGAATAGCTAATGTATAGATAAAGTTTTTAATGTATATTTGAATATAGAAAAAAAAGAACAAAAATTCAAATCAATAAGAAGTTATGTTTATGTTATCATTATTGCCCCCAATTTGACCTCGCTAACGCACCCCAAAGATTTCTCTAATTCACCTGTAAGGGGTGACAGAGTGAGACAGCTATATGATGACAGAGAGGGCGAATGTCACCTGTCACTAATTATGGTTCTGAATAATTTAGTAGGACTATTATGAAAGGCCAAGTGGACAAGTTATAACATTGTAAGTAAGTCAACAATTTATACGTAAATATAACGGTGTAAGCTCATGACTTACCAAGCTAAAGTGGTGAGACGTGGTTAGATCATTTTTTGAATGTCAATGCTCACCTATATATTATGTTATGAAGCGCATAATTTATCTGATTAGACAGCGATTGATGAAACACATAGCCAGGGAGTGACAGATGTAAATATCAATAAGTTAAACTTTGCCATTCTGCAGACCAAAAACGAAAGGCGGAATTGAAATAATCTTCTCAAAATCGAAATCAAAAAGTTTTTATTTCAAATAGGCCGTTTTCCAGGCACTTTTTAAACGTTATAGTTATGGTATTCGCTTTAATTGCGCGGTTCGAAAAAAAAAAAGTCATTCGTATGGAGAAGAACCGGCAAAAAACTCCACGTTAGGTGTACCATGCTAAAAAATCAGAAAGACAATAAAATCCCCACTAATATTATAAATGCGAAAGTAACTCTGTCTGTCTGTCTGTTACGCTTTCACGTTTAAACCACTGAACTGATTTTAATGAAATTTGATACAGAGATAGAGTTGACCTTGAGAAAGAACATAGGATAGTTTTTATCCCGGAATTTTGAAGAGTTCTCTTGGAAACGCGATATAACCGACCTTGACGCGGGCGAAGCCGCGGGCGAAAAGCTAGTATTCAATAAATTAAGATACTGAACAGAATAAAAACAAAAGATATTTGCGAAGTTTCGAACAAACGCCTACAAGTAATAACGATATGTTGATCGCTATTATTTTAACAAAACCTTTACCAAGAGCGTTGAATTTGGTGCTTAGAATAGAATCGGTTGCTATCTCTTACTCGATAAGATCACTATAGACTTTCCAATTTCCGCTAGAGTCGCTCCTGTTCGTGCCAAAGGAAATGGGTTTAAATTTATAAATTGTATGTAGGTACTAAATCCGACTAAGTTTCTACGTACTGAAAAGTTTACAAGATTTTAAAGAAGTTTTTTGCTCCATAGGCAATATACAATTATGTACGAGTGATTGTCCTACTGGTTATGCTAAGTTTGGGACTAGATTTTGCTGTTTAAAAGTTGTGGATTTCTTTCTAATGGCCTAGACTCGCATTATTTTTACACGCTGTACTACGGTCGAATGGTATTGAAACGACAAGTCAAAATCACGTAACTCGTCGAAAATACCTCAATCCACATTAGGGCAATGATTTTTAACATCATCATACAAATTTCAATGCATCGTTTCCTTTTGTTACAGCAACGGTCACATGCTGACACATCGTAATAAAAAACCATACGAGTGCAAGGCGGATGGCTGCGGCAAGTCATACTGCGACGCGCGGTCGCTGCGACGACATACCGAGAACCATCACCAACCGGCTGCAGCCACGCCTGAGACAAGTAAGATATAGCAACAGTTACAGCAACGATACTTATAATGAATGTTACGTTACACTAATGTGTAACAATAGTGCAAAGATATATGCTTAGATCCAACACCAACAGGCCGAGTTAATTTGCGTGAAAAAGGCATTGTATCAGCTACTGCAACATGCTGTATAACACGTTCGAGTAGATAGTGGGACTGTTGAAAGAAGGCGGATTGTAGTGACAACCATCTTTGGTTGTTGTACATAAGCTCACTTGAACAATAGAGTACACTAGTAGAATCAAATCACTTAAACGAATACCGCAACGTGATATATAACTTCCAACGCAACAAAAAGTTGCAAGCAGTGTCGCAATGCAACATTGAAACAAAAAATCGTTGATTTTGTAAGTAGGATAGAATTGGATAATCTTAAAATGCATAATATACGTCACGTATCAACGAAATCCTATCAGGAAGGGTCTCCCCTAATCCCCGTGAGTACCAATTTTTAATCGATCCCTCAAAGGTCTTCAATTTGTTTAATCCCGTTCCTTGAATCGCTGATTAGTTTTGAAATAAGGTTTTTGGGGGCGCTTGAATAAATTTATCGTGTATTTATGTGGCTTTGAGATTACTTTACTATGTAAATAAGTTAAGTAATAATTCGATGTAATTTTGGTTTCAACAATGTTTTTTTATGATTTAGTCGTTGAAGATTGTCGTCGTAGGTTTAAAAAGAGTTTACACGTCAAATATCTTATTATACGTAACCCATCGAACGGCTGTGTGTTACGTTTCTTCTGCTCATAAAAGAAGCAACAATCCAACATTTATAGTAGAGCTACACAAAACTGTGTTACTTTAAGTAAAGGTCTGATAGGCTTGCTTCAAGAGCTCATATTACTCGCGCTAATGTTTCTTTCTATTACCAGGTTCGCCAGCATCAGCCGCCACTAGCGTCATCACAATTGCCGAGCGGGACGCGACGGCGCAGCGCGTCGGTTCGCCCATATCACCGGCGCGCTCACACCCGCCACATTCCGATGTATGACACCATTTTAGTATAATAATCTAGTCACATACACACACAGATGCAAATACGCCCGTTAATTAGCCACACACTAATAAAATACAATCAGATGAAGTAGATACGAGTAGGTACATGAGTAATTAATCGTTGTAGTTTTTGAGGGATTGTTAGGTAAAACTATTGATATTATTCAGAATGAATGATTAAAATACTTTAGTGTATCGACAAACTATAAGCATTCTTCAGTAAATCCATCTATTAACTAAAAATATCGAATACCCAAACCGGTCCATCAATATCACACCGAAGTAGACACGTTACATATGCGATCCATTCCTCAACCCGCAAAACATAACCCTAATCTGCTAATTTTCCATCAATTAGTTCATACGTTGCTTTTAGTCCCTCATTAATCTGGCTTTTTATACTTAGCCGTGTCTGGCGGGTTTCCAACTGCCCAGCCGTGTAAAATTCTACCGTCCTTATTAATTAAGCAATTAGCCCAAAATCCGCGTTCTGTGTGCTCTTTTAATTTGCCACCATTAAAGGGTTCGACAAAAAATGGCCGCGGACGATGTTCACCCCGCTCGTGTTTTGTTAATCAACTGGAATCATTTGTGGTTGCAAATAATGTTGTGATACCTTTGATAATCTCTTTTGAACTTTTTCGTTAATATGGTATTCCATTGACAATTATACAGGCATTTTCGATTCACACATGTTTTTTTAATGTTTGCGTTTAAACGTAATGCAACGAACAAACCACATTGTTTTAATTGACACATACCTACAACTAATATCGTTAAATAGGGTTACTTAAATATAAGCTTCCATAAATGACTTATTTGTTAATGTCTAATCTATAACAGATAAACAATCGGTCATCGGTGACTTCGAAAATCGAGTAAGAACTCGAAACCCGTCTGTTTCTTCTGTAAAAACACTGCACATAGGATATGAAATATTCTTAAATTAGGTAACTCAAATTAGCAGTAAGTGGGAAACGAAACTCTATGTACCATTGCCTTGCAGTCAAGCAACGGGTCGGAGAAATCTTCTGCGGTGTCAAGCGGCGCGGGCAGCGACTCCAGCCCGCCGTGCACGCCGCCCGCGCCCCCCACGCCCCCGGCGCGGCCCAAGCCGAAGGCTGCCAGCAAACCGAAGACCAGCACGGTAAGATTAGCAACGTCTAAAACTTTTTTCGGAAAATATTTGCTATTTCCACATTGAAGTGGTATTCCCTAGCACTAACTAAAGTTTTTCTGAAAACTACAAAAATCTGTTTGGTTCCAACTTTTTTTTAATTCAAGGCATAGTAAAATAAAGATCGTTTAGAAGCAGCCAAGTCTGGTGCAGCAGGATAATAAACTTTTTCTTGCGATAAAAAAGCGTTTAAAGAGCACTAAAACTTGCGCTAACTATCAAGACGATAAATTAGGTTTAAATATTTTATAGTTGTCTTTTAATTTAAAGGAAGCTGCATCGCGGTCGTTATAAAAGGAGTTTCATTACTCAATTATGCTATCTGACTCTTCTTCAGTAAGCCTTTGGCAACCGACGTTTGACGATGAAAGGGACCAATTTCAGTTAACAATGCGTACCCCAGCCATATTCTAGAGGACTACATAAAGACCAGTTCCCGAATAACGGACTTCGCTATGTAAATAAATTCCACTTATAATTTACATCAATTTACGTACGGCAAACAATAACACATATGGTCTAAAACAAAACAGGCTACGCCGTAGCTAGCAACAATACGGCTACGCTACGTAGCCGACCGCAGACTTCTACAGAGTTTCGTAGCGGACGCAGCAGTAAATCGTATGTTGGACTTGTAGAACAATTCAGGCTACGTTGTAGATTGTGTATCGTTAAGTAACGACCGCACACATTTATCTGAGAGTGTGTGTGTGTGGGTGGGTGAGTCCTGAGTAAACTAGATACAACTTAGTTAAAGACATTAGCCTGACCCAGTACATTTAATTCAGTTTCAGAACAAGTGTAAGAACGTTATTTAAATAAAATAAAAAACCTATCTAATTAAAACACAATTTGTCTCATCAATAAATATAATAAAAAGATAGCATACTTAAGTCTCTATCTATTCTAGATTACGAAAATATATAACGCTCGTTATTATCATCATCCACAGCCTTTATCCTCCCACTCCTCGGCATAGGCCTCCCCTTTCTCGTGCCAATTTCTACGGTCCTGTGCTAGCCTCATCCAGACTCGACCCGAGACCTTTATAATGTCATCGACCCATCTTGCTTCCGGACGACCGACGCTTCTTTTGCCTTGCCTTGGCCACCATTCTGTCACCGCCTTAGTCCACCTGCCATCACTTCGTCTGGCCAAGTGGCCTGCCCAGCTCCACTTCAGCCTCGTTATTGTGTCACCGACGTCTCGAACTTTGGTTCGTTTTCGGATATCCACATTACGGACTCGGTCTTGGAGTTTGATGCCTAGCATAGCGCGCTCCATGGCTATCGTTATTATAGGAGAGCCAAACTTGAGAAGAAGTATACCCTAAATAAGCACTCTTGAATCATACAAATATTTGTTTAAGGCGGGGATCGAACCCGCAACACATGGCACATAGCCATCTATGTCGTAGTGTCCTATTTGGTGTTAATTCATGCAGTAATATTAATGTTATCAATCTGATTGATAAGATAAATGGCTTCGTTATCGTCCGCGATCGTTAATTAACTTAATTAAGTTCTATGTTATATTGCAATAAACTAAATTATTATTAATTAATAGCACGTCTCAATTTGAATGAAAATCTATGTTATTATTATATATGTATTTAATAGTGGTTCACAGCAAACTCCACTACCGCCTTTATTGATTGAAATATATTATAAGTTACGTTAAGTGTTTTATTATAGTTAACTGGAATTAAAATAATACAAACATTTAGACAGTATTAGTACCGGTTTGATAATGCCAAAATCAAATAATCATTGGAAAAGCTTATTAATGTACAGAACAAAAAAATAAGTAGAATTTTACATACAAAAAACAGGTCCTACTTATAAATGTACACACTCACATACATTTATAAATAAAATCGATCAATAGAAGTTTTATACAACTTTTTAAATCGTATATCCTAAAAAAGGGAAACACAATTGAACAATTGAACATTAAGAACCATCTCGGGAATAATTACTCAATTTTGTAAAACACTTTTAGATAGGGCTTGTCGACATCAGAGCCTTCGCACTCACGTCCTGCTAATTACATAATATTTTATTCAGCAAAACGCCCATCAAAACAACGCCTACGGAATCTAAGGAATATTTAAAATAAAAAAATTACATCGAGTATATTTTCGAATACTGTTATAAATTGAACGAAATGAATAGTATTTTAATCATGTCTGTTTCTCAGGACAGAGCTGCATTTTCTTAAATAGACTTGGAACCCTAGAACACATAACACACAAGTAATTAGAAACTTGATTATTTTATCATGAACTGTTTATTACAATTATTTGAATCCGTCTCACGAAAGTCTTTATATTAACTTACTTTTATTACTACTTTACTTTAAAATATTAAAATTTTAAGAAGATTTCAAATAACAATTAAAGAAATTCGATAAGTCTCATCACTTGTAGCGATTTATTTAAAGTCTATTCTATGGTTCTGATTTCCTAACGACTTCCTACTTATTGACACTCTACGACTGCAACAGCTTTATGAGTCGTTGGAAACTACCACAGTCTAATTAAAAAGTAAACCACCATAAAATTCAATATCAATTTATTATGAATTCTAATAAGTTTTTCAATAAACAGCTTGTTATTCTAACAATATAAAGTGTACCGTGGGAACCGGGCCAGAGCGGTGCGGTGTGAATTCTTATGTAAATTGCGATACATCGCCGATCGAGTACGAATCGCGCAGTGAATTAAATCGGCCATTCATCAGCCTTTGTAAGGGTTTAATAATTCAGGTGCGGTCGCGGACAGACCCCTACCATGATTTACTACAGATATCTGATGTACTTAGATTAAATACGAGTTTTGATTTAGTAGAGAATTTGTGTGAAGAATGTGTTCGGTTTGAAATTAATCTTATTTTCGTATTTTAAAATTTGCTCTATGTAAGTGTGTACGTGGTTGTAAATGATGGGTATCTGTTTTATGCAAAAGTATTTTAATTGTATTTTTTCCAAAATATAAATATTTCTTATCAACTAACTATTTAAGTTACTACTAATAAAATAAGACTTTATTTTTTTCTTATAACTTACTAAAGATTGTTTTGTAGTTAAATACCTACTTTCATAGACCATAAGAAGATACCACAAACAGAAAAAAATAAAAAAAAGTCGTTACAAAAACTCCATAAACAGCACGTCATAAAACGCAAAAATTCTCATGGTACGGGGGCTTGCGAATACGGTCCCGCATTCGTCCACCTGTTCCCATAGACACCAGGGTTAGGGGCTAGTGCGAACCAGCCAACCAGTCCCTAAACTAGATCCTCTAACATTTCGCAACCCTATGTGAACGATGAGAACTTTCCAATGAGAAATGCGCGGTATTATTATGTTCGGTTTTGTAAACCTATTAGTTTGGGGGCATCGGGCAGTCTCTATAGAAATGTGTTTAATCTTTACAGGTTAGTGTGTAGGGGAGATTTGAATGCAATAGTATTATTAGATGTTTGGACTGGTGATGTGACAGTTTTTGATGCTGTTCTGATTTGTATTGTTTGCGTTTTTTTATATTTTTAAATTAATGAAGTATAAATATGTTTGTACCTTTATGGTATTGAAAAGACTCCAGAATATTGGTGACTATTTAATTAAATTTTTGATAACTGGTAGATATTGTGTAATTTTAAGTCTAAAATTGTAATATAAATTTCATAACAGAAAAATCTTACTAGAGCAATAAATATTTTACGAACATGATTTTCTCTAATTAGATTCACAATGAGTCTAAAGAGTCAGAATTGGCAGAAAAGTCGAATTTATTGTATTTTCAAAGACATAAAATGAATAATTATAGTAAAATCATTGCAATACAAAGAACTGAATGCATTCAAAACGATATTCCCATATTTATAAGTGCTTAATAATTAGGTACTTCAGCTGTAACAATAATTAAAACGTTTATTACGATTTCAATTCGAAATGAGGCATAACACGAGCGACCGCGGCCAACGGAATGTTTTTAAACTCTCATTAACGCATGAATATGGATACTCCACAGCCCAACCAGCACACGGCAAATTCAAAATATTAAACCTGCCAACAAACATTCCGCAAACCAACGAATCAACACAAACATGATGCAACGAAAATAATTTGTACGTATTCATTAAAAACATGCCGACAGGAGCACGGTTCATTTACGTAAAAATTCCTTTACACACAACCAATCAGTTATTACCAAACACGGAAATAATCACGGCATAATTAAAATAGGAACTTCAATACACGTTTGCGACCAACACAAAATGGTCCCTCGTAATACAATTTAGGGGCTCGATTGATGCTAAATTCGTTTGCAGGTGTTGACAGCGGGGGTTCAACATAAAACAGGCATTGCCGGTATGCGTTGGTCGGTTTATTAAAAGCACTCACTGTGATCGGGTCCTGATTTCACGTCACTTGCAGGAAGCAATAAAGCCGGTTACACACGAGTACATAATTACGGACGGTCCACTGTACAGTGTACTCCGTGGTTTATAATTTCCTCACAACGTTGACAATGCCTTTGACTGCGTATCTGCTGCTTCGATAGGTTTGCGATATGCTCTACAATATGATTTAAATTTCGAATGTCTGTTTAGTATAGCGACTTGATTCGTGTGGAATGTTTGAGCTAAATACACGTGATGTTTTGTGTTAGTTAATTGGAATGAGCACTCAGTTTGTCAGCTTTTCGTTTTATAGACAGAACCCTAAAACATATATGTCAAGACTTTTAAAAGTATATATTAAGATCAGGCAATGAGAGTACTGGAATGACAAATTGTAAAATTTAAATATGAACAATCACAACGCTTTAATATTTCTGACAGTTGGACATTCCTATCAACTTTAATGAAAAATATCAGTTAACAAGATTTTTAACATGAAACCAAAAAAAATATTTGTATAGCAAAAAGTCCATTCACTGGTTTGGTTTCATATAATTTTATACCTAGCTTTTTTAATTTAAAACAATGTTTAAATTTTATGCTTCCTCAATTTACTGTACAGATAATTTTACTCATACTTACTTACTTCAGTAAATAGCGAAACTTTCGCAAATTATTGCAAAATTCCATTCAAATTTCGGTAATGTTTTAAATGTGAACGCTACAGCTCATCACAGCCTCGGTCCACAACTATTCGATCTCATTCCTTTAACATCTATTCAAAACAAAAACTTAAGTCTTTGAAATAAAGTCTAAAGTTCCTTGTTTTGTAGAATAAGCGCGATATGAGTAATGAATCTCAAGTATCTCTTAATCTGTTATTAAATCGATTTAGTTACTTTTGACTTACTGCACGGCTTCCGACTAAGCTAATATTTTGCATCATAATATTGCATTGTGACACACTTGATGTGTATCATATTACAATACAATAATATTATGATGACACAGAGCTAATCTGATACGCAAGCTAGAATATAGGGCCATAGGAGCTAAGCTACAAACTGACACCCTCTAACAAGCCCTTGAATTTTTTATCGTTAATTCTTATTGATGAACACAATAATCAAAAAGAAGAGAGCCAAGTTGAAAGATTGTTTAACAAAAAAAATCTGTAAACACAACGCTGTTTTATTAATGACAAAATAAACCTCTTTTCCTTTTTTACTTGCATTACTGAGATCTCTAATTTCATATCCGCAATCGATTTATTATATTAACAACGGATTGTGTGTCGAGAACATTTCGCCGGCGGCCGTTTGGTGTTCGGTAACAGGCGATACGTGTGTCAGCAGTAATTATAGGTATTGTAATAGGATGGGCTTGGATCTGACGTGAAACGTCACTCCGCCCATTGTCTGCTATGTAGCCTATAATTGTTTTCCTTTTGATTGTACGGTACGTATGGAGTTCTATTTTATATGGTGGTATGGTGATTTTACATTAAGTTCACATTTTTTACGTGTTTCTTTGCGAATTACGATTTTGACGATTGCGAAGTTTGCATAGCAAAAAAATAATAAGTTTTTAATAATCGTAGATTTCTGTCATAAAACTAAGAAAATAAAAATTCGTGAACATTCTATCAAGAAGTATTTGAAGCGCTTCATAAAGCTCTTTAACAAACACGGTCTTTTCTTATTTCTTTATGTTGTGACGCTAAAAGTGCATAAACGTCAAGTACTAGACATCAGAACTAGCCGTATTCATTTTGAAGACAAAAGCTTGAAAACTCTATTTCTTAGAAGTGCGCTATTATATGAAATTGCATTGCAGTGTGAGGAGAAACACAAAGAGCTGTTTGTTGCGTAAACTCGATTAATATAGAGAGTCCATTTGGCCGTAAACAGCCAATCTAAAATTAAAACCATTTGCGCTTAATTTCGCTGCAATCAGGGTTGCTAAAGTTGAGAATGGCGTTTTTATTTTATTTTCTAGATATGTTTGTAGTTTTCTAGTTATTTGTGGTAAAAAAAAAACAAATTTCTTTATAATATATCCAATGTATCAATCCAATGTACGTATGGATTCGTTATATTTCGCTGTTCGACTATTTTTGTATAGAATTACGAGAAAGTAAAATGTTTTTTTTTTGTAGGTACTAAGTTCTTTTACAACAATTTTAAAATCTAATATAGGGCTTCACAGCGTTTAGCACACTGCATAACTCCATTACGTATCTTAATTAGTGCCGTAAGTTTGAGTTGTCATGAAGTTGTGATGAAATAAATAGTTGACCTTTATGAATGCAGCTTTTCTATGAATAAAACGACAAATGAATATTTCTAATTAAACTGCTACGGCTTAAAGTAACAGCGTTGTATTCGTGAAAGTGGGATAGCTATATATAGCTGCATCTCTCTTCCACGACTTCAATATTTCTTTGAAAGATGGTGACATTCTGAACGTTTAATATTGGAAAAGCGTACTCTGAATCACAAAGCATTATTTAAGCTCAGTCATTTTCAGTTTGAATGCGCTTTGTAAAAGTGACAACCCTGACGCCGGGTGCTGTGTTCATTATAGTTTTAGCAACTCTATATAATTCTACATTCATTTCTATATTATTGCAGTTTTTGTTTTTATTATAAATAATTTTCGTTGTTTATGTGAATTGGGATGTGGGTCAGGTTTTAAATTGTTTTTTTTATATAGAAACGAAATTTGTTTGCGATACATATTCTATGATTATTTAATTTACCTTATTTGTAAAGGTTGAAATGTATTTTTTTAAGAAATTTATTAGTAAAACACGTAACACTTTACCACATAAATTATTTTTACTTCATTCACAAGCAGAATTTCTTCTTTATTGCTCAGTATTTATTCTTACATACTTAATTTTAAACGCTCTATAAATGCCCGCTATAAAATGACACGATGACATTTTAATACTATAAAATTCAGTTATTATAAAATACAAAATACACCACACAATAGACTGGACACAGCTGAAAATATCCATCGACGTTGCTCACTAAAGATTTCCGCACTTGTGAAACTGTCACCTCACATGAAATAAGAACTCATTTTTCGTTGAAAATGTTCTGGAATTTTCTATAGAAACCAATTTTCGGCGCGGTCAATACATGTTTAGTCCGGTGAGAGTGCTCAATACGTGGAGATTGGGTCGCTTGTCGCCGCGACTGCAATTTTTGACGCAGACCGCAAATTGCATTTGCAGGCTCTAAGGACTGCCGCCATTCTTACCTTGCATAAGGCTGTTTTACACTTGGCGTCCAGTACATTGACGTATTCTTGATCTTCAATTATTTTGGTACATCGATACTCTTACAGAATGTTATATTTTACGAGCTGTGCTTTGTTTATTTGTTTTCATATTCATTTCCACAATGTTTTTTACATGAAGATCTTAAATTTAGGGTTGGACATACAGTATGAACCCGGTTAGGGCATAGCAAAATATCTATATCTAAGTTATTAAATCTAAACACTTATGACTTATACGGTTTAAGTACGTTCAAAGACAGAATGAAACGCAAAATCTTCGCAAAAGTTTTTTCCTCTTATGTGTTAACACGAAAGTTTGCATAAGGGAAACATAAATAGTCAATAAAAAAATAGCATATTGTTATATGTATACTTTCAAATTGTTACAAAAATTAGACACCCTATATATCTTTCTCGGCCTCTCTTGTGAGAATATTCCGCTATTTTACAACACTAGCGTACACTCAATGCCTAAAGTGAACGCAAATAAAATAAACTCGAACAAAATGCTGCAGTTACAGTTTCTGCGAAGAAATAGAAACTAGTGTGACTCGAGCGCTGTCCCAGAAGCATTCGTTACTATACGGCCGGTGTAACTTGGTGCTTCGGAAAAGAGATCAAAGTTTGCTAGAGCGAGATCAAAATACACAAGTTAGTCATGTATAACAGAGACAGCGATATTTTCTATCTCTTTGCCGATGTACCAGGTTACACTGGTCGCAATGTACTGTCTCTTATGAAGTTCTACGTCGTCGTACGCGTCCCAATCGTCCAACACCCCCAAATTCAATTCTATTCCATCTGTCATCTTTCTCGAATATTCATCGGAACTTTTCTTTTTTTTCCCACCCCTCAAATGCAAGGAAATACGTCAAAGTTTCCACTGAGATACAATCGCCGATATTGTAATATAAAAAGTGGGTTTACGTCCGCCCCTCGAAACTTTTATGTATTAATTTCTGAGACTTTCAATAAGAGTAGGGAAAATCAATGAAATCTAATTTAAATCAGCAGAAACAGATGTTACGCGGGAAACTTTTGTATAGATGTACTGCAGAATAGTATAATAATGTGTAACGGTTAATACATAAATATTAGGTACTAGCTTTTCGCCCGCGTCTTCTCTTCTCAACGTCAACGCTTCAAAAGTCCGGGATAAAAACTATCCTAATTTCTCAAGGTCAACTCTATCTCAATTTCATTATAATCGGTTCAGTTGTTTAGACGTGAAAGCGTAACAGACAGACAGAGTTACTTTCGCATTTATAATATTAAGTAAGGATTGGCTATTGCACATACTACTTACTCGTAGTAAATAAATGAGCAATAACTCTATCTATCTTCTATATCTTTGGTAAACGAGTTGTTAGAATGCAAAGAAATGACACTGGCTTCTACATTCCAAAAACAGGAATCCACACAGACGAAGCCGTGTGCCAAAACTAGTATATTTACACTTTATCACTAAATATACATAAGTGTAGTGTAACTACACCAGTCATCAACATGACTTCAAACAATAACTCATAAGTTAGCTACAAGTAGAAAGTGATCGTTTATAAAGACAGTGTCATTGTTTTAGGCTGACGTCGCGATCCCGACTCAGCCCATTAATAATGTAGGGTGACAACGACGCAGGTGGGATACCTCGAGCCGATAAACGTCCCGATGCATAATTGAAGACGTGTACCTAACGTAGCACTTACGTACCCCTCTGATGTTGTAGTATCGGAGCTCGGGTAATGAATGGATTTCTAATATGGATGAAAAATGTGATGCTTAGCTGCTAACGTTTTTTTTTTACTGTAGTAAATATGAGGCTTGTTTAAAGGGGAGAATGTAGAATCTACAAAGGAAATATATTTAAGAATGGCGTTTTTACGCTACTTATAGATTTTTCAAAATAGCGAATTTTTTTTTTAAAAGCAATTCTTCAAAAAATACCCCGTAGAATGTATATAAAATATTAATATACTAAGGAAATATAATAAACATTTCCATTTAACTTCACCGTTAAGGCAATTAGAAACAGAAAGCGATCGCAAGTTCAAACACAGTATTAATTAGAAAGGCATTTGAAGCGCCACCCTATTTTAAAAGTAAAGACTTTTGACCTTTCCTAACTCGCAGTGACCTGTGACCTCTGCCACGTGGCCTGTTCACCCCTCTAGTTGAATGTCAGTCTTTACCTGACCCTTATTTGTTGCTTCCAAAAATCAGCATTTTTAATTTTTCACACGGCTTCTTAAATAGATTTAATTATTCTGACACACTCCGCTTCTTTTGTGTCGTCGAAGTTATATTTAATATTCACAATTGTACAGAGATTTATTACATTTCAGAAATTCTTGCGTTTAATATATTTTTAATAGTGAAAACATTTTCAAAAGATTTTTGACAGTTAAATTATAACAAGTCATTAGATTCATTCATCATTATTTGTCTAGTTAGAGACTAATTTATCGGCGCTTTGATAAATACCTTTAAATCATAATCGAGTACCCTAATAAAAACTAGCCGCAAATAAAAAACCAATTCCATCTGTACAAGACCACTTACTATAAAAATATGACCAACTCATAAAAGAAATAAAACTTTTATTTGAACGTTCCACTCTTGTTTTAGCATCCTAATCTGCATAGAAATAGATATACTAAAACATTTATTTTAAAATAACATTGAACTCGAATGTACAAGTTTTACTCACGATATTGAATAGAATTAATATTCTCACAAGAAAATAATAATGTTTTAGTTGAAATATAGAGATCTATTAAATATATGCAAATCGTTGTTCATACAAACTGCGCATCTTTTGTTCGCTGACTGGTCAGCCATCTCGATTCGCGAGGACGAAAATACATCGAGGGGTCATCTCTTCGATATCTCTCCCATTCATTGTAACATCATTTTATGTTCGAATTCCATGAGATAAACACCATACCTGGTACAAAAAAAAAACATTTAAAGTTTCGCGATTTCGATATATTTTTTTAAATTTAACGCTACGCGGTCTCCAGTGAATCACATCAAATTAACGAATGATTTTCTTCAATTTTCGTGTTGTGAAATATGGACAATTGGATAACAGAGCTATTTCAAACGCACACATTTATTAAGCCATTCACGAAGCCGTTGAGCAAGGTATGTATTTAGTGTACAATTTCGTGGGTTGTCGTATTTCATATATTATTTGCAGTCTTGTTATTTTCGGAGACTCTTTGATGTAATTACCGTAATTTTCCACGCTGTACTATTGTTATAACTCAATGTAAACACCGCTTGTGCTTGAAAACCTATCAAAGAAGTTTAAATAAAAAGAAACCGTTATTCCGCATTCCATTGAAATCTGCGTAGAATGTAATAAACCGCAACATTGTGTAAGTACTATCGCGGCTGAATCGCCCGCCATTTGCAAACTGCACAACATTAACTACAAGAAAACGATCCCGACCAAAAAAGTACAATACTAGAGCCAACTGCACTTCAGATGATGTATAGCAAAAACGGTACAGCTCTACAGAACATCTGCTCTCACCTCCACATTAACCTAACGAGCCAGCCCTAATGGCGCGTTAGGGCTGCTCCACGGAAAAAGCTTCAAATCAAATAAATTACTCTCCGCGACCCAATTTTAACACGTGTCCTTTGTACCGTTATTAGTCAAGTGACAAAAAACGTTTATCTCTACAAATAAAGATGTAATACTGCGCTTTGTTTTACGTGACAACCTTGACAGCGGTGACGTCATTAGTGCGGCTCCCAATGTGTTTAGTTTAAGTGCCTCAATTTTAGTTTAGAGTTCTCGAGTATTTCGTATTCGTGGCAATAAAACCAAGTGTTTGTGATGTTAGTTTGAAAAGTTTTACACAATAGCGCGTATTAAGGGGGCTATTTGCTCTGTCTAGTTGTCTGGATAAAGGACGTTAGAGCGAATCAATTCTTACTTTATCTGTAATCGTAACATTAAAGAAATAATGAAACAATTTTGTTCCGTTTTTAATTGTTTTGTCACATATTTAATTAACTTGCTTTTGTGACAACCCTATAGTATCGTAGTCGTCTGACAGCTTTTATATTTTCGTTCCGTTTATTAACCCGTTAATAAAGAAAATTGTTCTTTTGAATTTAAAAAGTAGTTTCGTTACGACATCGTCTCAATGAAGTTAATTTTGAGAACAAACTGGTTTTTTGAAACGCGTTGTGTTTAGTATTGCAACAACTATTGCTTAACTTCGATTTTTATTTTAAGTATTTGTTTTTATAGTAGCAAAAAAAATACACTTACATTTGTAGAAACTTCAACTAGCTGTCACGGTTCTTGAAATACACACTAGTGGCAGACGGCATTCAGACAGATAGACAACTGGGCCTCAGAAATAGGGTTCCGTTCTCACCCTTTTGGTACGGAACCTTCCGTGATCATTTTTATCAACCAGTGTAACAATTTTGATTTTTATTTTTGCTTTAACTGTTTTCTAATAGAAAGTTCTTTTGTTTTATGCTTACTTCTTAAAAAAAATACACAATTTCCATAAATAATAATTACATAATACAGATAATAACGTACTGTAGCCTATTTATTAATTAATAATCCTATTGATACACGTCCGTCTCTACAAATAGTTATTATTCGTAGATTTTAATTAGCTTCGTAATTAATAACAGAGTGTATCTAGTTATTGGATACAACCTATTATTCATAATTATTGTTCCTAATTATTTCCCGCAAGGTTTGTAATTATTAATTAATTATTAAATAAGCTGTGGTCTACAACTACAATATCGGTTGCTAAACTAATTAATAAATATTTATAAAGGTCGAAGTTGATAGATACTCTTGATCGTACCTGGAAGCAAATCCCTCTTTTACTTTTCTATATTTTCTTAATATTGGTTTTAGAATAGTCATTTCATACTTCACTCGGGCTTGTAAACATAATCGCTTAACTTAAACATTCTCCAAATTCTCAAGTTAATAGCGCCATACAAGTTTATCGTTTAGTTGTCGTGTGCAAGTTCATACATAAGCCCTGACGACTTTTAAGGGCAAGTCGTTTGGAAGGATCGCGTACACCTGTTCAAACTGCGCCGGGCCCAGCCGCCGCGGGGGACTCCTACAACTATTATTGCTTGCAAGACGACAATAGCCCCGCAAAGTTTTGGGTGCCGGCCCTAACCCAAAATGCCATTAAGCTTGTACGCCTTTTGTTTCTCACAAATTGGGTACTACTTAAATATTTAAGCTATTTTCGAATGGTTATTTAAGGCTTTCACTCTCCGTTTTGTTTGGTAAACAATGCTCAAATTATTGAACGGTCGCTTTATTTTGTTCTCGCAAAAATATCGCCGTTATCACGGTTCTCTCCTAACTGCGCGCTGAACAAACACGAATACTAATGCATGCAAATAGAATAATTGCGGCATTACAACATTTTATCTGATATAATTTACGAGTTGCCCCGCGACACGTCCGACGCCCCCGTGGTGCGACGGAAATCCGCAACTAATTAAAATTCTACGTGAATGAGTAACTGCACTGCGCTCCGGTTGCGCTTTGTTGTAAAAAGTTTCCATTTTTCACAGTTACTGTTCTACTGAAGTCCGGCTTATTTATGGCTTCGTATTGACTCATAATTATTAATTTCTTTTAACGATCAAGGATTACAGAGTCCATCAAAATCCATTAATTAACTCAGAATATTAACGAGCCACTGAAAATCGAAAGTTTTACCTTGAAATTACGAAGTACGTAATAGGTTTGAAAGTCTTTTGAACTTTTCAAAAGTCATCGTGAATTTTCAGACGCAGCAAGCCAGTCAGAAAAGCGGAAACGGTGCCAATGGAAGCGGAGCGACGAGCGGAGCGGGCAGCGGGGCCGCTTCGAGCGCCGCGCGTGCCAGCGACGTCAAGCCGGTTGAGTGCAACCTCTGCCATCGCAAGTTCAAAAACATACCAGCGCTGAATGGGCACATGCGATTACATGGAGGATACTTCAAAAAGGTAACAAATAAAAATGAACGTGCAAATACAGTCTGTCTCATAAAAGTTTTTCGTTACTCGGCAACAATAAAAATAACCTAAATTCGTAACTACGTATATTTTACAGGATTCAGACAGCAAAAAGCTGGATAAAAAAGAATCAACAGGACCACCTCTACAAACAGCGTCGGTATCCGTACGAGCGCTCATAGAAGAAAAAATCATAAGCCGCAGAGGAGCCACAGCTGCCTCCACTCCAGCTACAGGTTTGCAAACACAATTATCTTACAAACATGTAAAAAAAACACATTTGATAGTACTACATAAGTAAATATCCACCACACATCACGATGGTTTTCAGTAGGGGACCAATAATGATTGAAATCCTCTTTATAGGCACCAGCACTGACACAGTAGTTTCCCGATCAGGGTTCGTAGCACCGGCCCCGCCACCTCTGTCCACCATACGAACCTCCATAGTGTCACCTGCTTCGCCGGTCGCGACTTCATCACATTTTGTGTCGCCACGAGCACCGCCCGTTGTGACCGTCGCAACTAATGCTGCAACAAACATCTGTACAGCGCAAAGAGATTCTACTCTCATTGAATTATTAAAGAAAGGAAACACAAAGGTATGCTTTGCATAACATGTGAATATTTAACACCTATAAGATATTTTCTTGTTTGAACATTAACAATATTTTGTACACAGGCTGTAAAGCGATCAGCGTCAGATCCCGGCCAATCGTCACCGCAACAGGATTTCACATTCAGACCAGAACTGTTTGGAGTCTCATTCAATTCTGATGATGGTTACTTTTCACCAGCGCTAAATGAAGACACGTTTCAATTCACTACAACACCCGAACAATTGGAGGAGCTAGCTTCTTTAGAAGACTATGCGACGGTAGCAGCATCTATTAGGGAACGATCGCCTGTAACCTTCCCTTCAAATAGACGACTCGCAGCGGTGTTAAATTCACCACTACCAGAATCTTTGGCAGATTTTGGTGCCTGTCATGGTGGTTCGCCGGTTCCTTCACCGGGAATTGGATATACAGCGAATTCACCCGGATTGTCGTACTCCACGGGTGACTCACCCGGGTTGGGATTCACAGCCACTTCACCTAGCAGCTACTCAAACCAAGCACAGCCGTCTCCGGGGATCGCTTACCCAACACCTCCTGCTTCCCACGACGCTCATTCGCCTGCCCACACAGTACCGCGTGCGTCTTCACCGCTATCCGCAGCCTTCTTCACGGCCACGATGTCTAGTCAGGAAGAGGTAATTTCGATTCAGTCATGTATTAATTAATGTAACAAAAGTTAAATCGCCTTAATATCTATTTTTGCTTCTAGGTGGAAGAAGCTTTGGAAGAAGTACTGCCGGAAGAGTGCAGATCTTTAGATGCATATTCTCTAGAACCTTTGCCACCACCGCGGCGAATCATGCTAAATTCTGAAGATCCATTGCTTTCGAGCAGTCCTCGCGACTTCTCACATCAACGGCCTTTCCGACGACAAAGCCGGATGCCAACCACAAGTGTGTCCCATTTGCAACAATGGCAGCATGAATCACTTCAAGTACGTTTCTCTCAAACTAGTACCTATTTAATATTAGTAAAAAGGTTGTCCTTTTTAACATCTTCTCATATTTTATCAGGTTTGCGTGGAAGGCCGTGACACAGTACCGGCTGTATTTTTGAGCCCGAGCAGCGTGCCAGCTTCTCCGCAGAGGCGCAAGCGCCGCGCGTCACCGGCGGGACCATACCACTCGCGCATGCGACGAACTACCACCCATTATACTCCTCGACCAATATTACCTCCAGATCGCGAAGGATCGGGGTTGCTTATAGAACTTACTACAGGTAGAAAATATACAAATCTCTTATTTTATTTTGCATACTCACTAATTCTGTAACAATAAAATACCCCTTTTCATTTTTTCCCCTTTGATGACTAATATTACTTTTTACATAAATGATTCTTTTTTTCTAAGGAATGACAGCTACGGAAACGGATGTGCTGGCACAGCTGGATGAACCCCGTCACGCACAGATCAACATCGGACGCGACTTCCAAGCGGACTTGCCGGAGCTTTGCAATGATCGTATAGATCTACATCGTGTATCGGAACAGCTTCTATGGGACCCCGGCATCAATGATGCTCTAGATGACAATGAAGGTATGTCCTCGTTCAACCTAGTGAAAACACCAACGTTCAAATTTCTAATGTTTTTTTTTTAATAAATAATAAGAAATAACGTACTAAGGAACTTGGACAGTTACTTTTAAAATAATTTTAATATCCTTCTACATTAGAAAACAGCATTGTTTATTCTTTGGTGGCCACGTAGTAACATTTTCGTCTTAAATTTTTGGGCACCATATGAATATTTTCTTTTCTCTTTACCTCGATCGGAAACTGACGTCGTTTAACCAACTATTTCCTAATTTACACAGTGCGAATGTTCATGGAGCTAGCCATGTGCGCGGCGATGCCAGTGGGCGGGCACACGCGGGAGTTCGCCCTGCAGACGCTGGGCGAGTGTGGCGGGGACATCCGCGCGGCCACGCTGCGTCTCATGTCGCGCCCCGCGGCGCCCGCGCAGCACGAGTCGCGCTGGGCACCCGACGAGGTCGAAGCCTTCTTAGCTGGACTGGGCCATTACGATAAGGACTTTTATAGAATTTCGCAGCTGGTAAGCATCGGATGTCAAATAGCATTTTTAGTAATATGCAACTTCAGGAAGGTATGTGAAAGCAATTTACATAATTTTTCGTTTCATTTTTCCAGGTAAGAACAAAAGACTCGAAACAATGTGTACAATTCTACTACTTCTGGAAGAAATTAACCAAAGATTACAAAACGTTGTACTTACGAAGCTGGACGGTGGAGCAGCCAGTATCAACACAAGTAAGCACTGCCACACACTCTGGGCTCCATCACTTTGTCTTCAGGCTATCTGATGAGTGAACCACGAATGCTGATGATGTTAATACTCGCGACTTATCTAAATCCAGGGTTCTGTAGGGCAGTTTACCGCGCCCGCCGCCTCGACCAGCTCCTCGCCGTCGTCTCTAGAAACCGAGGAGTTCCCCTGCAAGATATGCGGGAAGTAAGTTCCGACACTCGGACCACGACAGCATACCGCTTACAAAAACCGACTTTAGCGAACCTGCGCAAACGCAATTTACATGGAACTCGTTATCTATCGCTCGTGCCAAATATCTCTACTTGAATTATTTTTTTTGAACTTTTAAGTAATCAAAAACAGTTTCACTTAAATTGCCTTTTGTGCATGCATTACGTATTAAGAGAATTTACAGCTTCATAGTAACTAACTCAAGGGAAAGTCATGTCAAATTATGTTAACGGTGTAGTTCAGCGGGTCAGTTATTACTGCATTGTTTTGTATTAACGTAACTCTTCGTAAAGTATTCTGTATAGAGCTCATGAGTTAACGCCCACGGGTCGAAGTTATTAATGTTCATTGCATGTCAACTTAATGTTTTCATAACTTCGTAAATTATAAAAAGTAAATATTTATATTATGTATATAACATCGATTATATTATAAATAAATTATTTTAGGCGTACCCTTTCAGGACACACTCTGTGCCAAGCATCAATAGTGCCTCAGAAGCACTTGATTCAGCGAAATATATTTAAGAAACTCTATTATAAATATGGCAAAATTGCAAAAAGTGTTGTGTCTATTTATACCAATTCTTATGTGCCACTAAACTGCAATTTCTAAGGACATACGACAAGCTGTAGATGTCGTCGTAGGCGACGATGTCTAGTTAACATTACTTCACAGCTCTTTGTGTAAATATAATTAGTTATAATGTATTTTTATTGGATATTAAGACAATGAATTGATGTCCATCGCTTAAGAGGTTGATAGTTATATTATATTTTATTTATTATACTTGTACGTAGGATAATGTTAAAAGGTTTTGTGTATTAATGTTGTATGTATATAAGTTTTCTCTAATACTAACGCTTCGTGCTTTGCTTTATCTGCAGTTGTGCTTATAAGTTTTAAAAAGTTTTCGTATTTTTGTTCGCTTTATGTTTTGTTACTTTTTTGTTGCCATTCTAATAGTGTACCCTGTTATGTTTCAGAGTATTTAACAAAGTTAAAAGTCGTAGCGCGCACATGAAGTCGCACCGGCCACTCGACGCCGAGCCAAAACGGCCTAAACTCGAAAAGCCTTATGAAAAGGTCGAAAGATCCGATGACAGATCCCACGCGACAGCTGAATACCAAAGCAAACCGCCCGCACAGTAACCGATTCCTTGCTCAGTCATTCCGCCCGCGCGCCCCGCGCCCCGCGCCCCCCGCGCCGACACTAATGCCCGCTCCGTAACACAGTACCTAGGTGCACCGCACTATGAGTGGCTCGCTCGGACTCGAACTAAATGCTAAAATATACTTCTAAGCATTTATTAAGAAAATAGATATTTTAGATTAAATTAAAAGTGACCTAGAAAGAGCGATGTAGAAACTAGTAGCTAGAGAAGAGTTAGCTTCAAACGATTACCTATAAATGATAAATTAAATAATTCGAAATTCTTATAATGCTAAGCTTGGAGAGAGCGCATAAAGATATTTTGTATAACGATTGATAAATAAATAGGTAGCTCTTCGTAAAGTTTTTATATGACAGACTTCTTAATGTGACTTGCAAGTGTGATTTGTAAATAATGTTAGTGAGCGAGTAGTTCGCGGCTAGCCCGCGGTCTGGCGAGGCGAGCTCTACGAGACCTACTGATCTACGTAGTATGACAACTATATTATACGTGATAATATAAATGTGTAGTAACTACACTTCCTCGTTTCTATTCGATTGTTTGGTACTATCGTGAGCGCAGCTCGGTACTACATTTGCTTGTTTGCTCATTACCTTGTTGATTTTGTAGTTATTTATTCATCTCATTAATTTCTAGTCGTATTAGACAAATTTATGTTGGATGCAGTCTGGATTTCAGTCGTTGCTCTGTTGTAGTTAGTATAGTTATTATAGACTACGGAACTCAATTCTGCCGTACCTACTAGTTACATATCGATGTTAATTCATTGCACTTTAGAAAAAATATTCACACGTTTAGATTTGTTCCCGTGAGTGCGGGTCTTGTCAAGTGGAAACCAAAACTGATTGATACTTTAAATTGATCGTAACAAAACAATGAATTGATATCCGTCACTTAGATGTAAATTTTATATTATTACAATTACCTATTCCACTTGATTCCGATACATTCACGGAACGCTAAAATGGAGGGATAATATTTTTTTACACAAATATTATTGAATGCTCAAATGTTCTATATTTTATGTTGGTAATATTATTATCTTGTTCCTTGTTGATCGTTCTATATGCCATTATTTAATACTTGAAAATGTATAGTTAATTTATTTAAATGTGAACATTTTTTCTATGAAAATGTATCTAATGTAAACTACGTGTACCTCCGTGTTGTGATATAATATGTATGAGTGGTTATTGTTTCAACGTATTCTGTCTGTTGTTTGAGGGCACAAGCCGAGCAATAATCATGTTGCTCAATTGTAATCGCGTGTCTCAGGAAGCCAGGCCAGCCTGGTGACCCTGGCCACGCCTGGCACGCGGCACCTAGCGCTCTCAAAGTGACAACAACTCATTTCTCGAGTAACAAATAATTCGTGGTTGTGATGTTTCTTAGTCTACTCTTTTATTGTCTTCCGATACTCTAACTTAATTAATTTTGGGGCAGAATTCCTCGTAAAAGACATGTTATAACAATTAACCTTGAATTTTATTTAAACTTGTTATTAACAAACTCTTCTTTAGATTAAAGTTTAACAATATCTATGGAAAGCGTGCGACGCGCCCAGTATTATGAAAGTAGCTCGAAGTAAATATATTTATGAGAGAGTTATCGTAGAACTACGTCAGCGGCGGACCGCACTGCCGGCCGAAGCGAAGGGTAATATCGTAAATTAAATTTAAAAAAACTGCCGTTAAATAATAGATAAATAATCGGTAAGTAGTTAATAATAAAAGCCCGGTGGCCGCGGCTGCGGTGCGGTGCGACGCCGGCTCTTGACCGTACAACGCTTAGAGATGTATTATTTTTTTAACAACTTCTGGAGATGTCTATTATATTCGTTTTCCTTCCACGAGTACCTGAACAGACTTCTGCATAAACTACGAAAAAAATACAAATTATTTCTAATTCACTCTCGACGTGTCGCGGTTCTAGTTCATAATATTATAATGCCGTGACGCATCTAAGTATTTGTACATCACTAACTTGTGTGATTATTTGGTTGTGTTATCTTAACAATTTAGACGAAATTTTCTATATGAAATGTTAGTTCTATACTCTCTGAATCGATATGCCAATATTCTGCCAAATTGCAAATTGTAAATTATAAAAATAGTTAATATACTTACGCCATAATTAAAACGAAATAATTTTAGTCAAAAATTAGGAAATTTAGAACACGACTTGATAGATTAGGCGAGGTTAATACTGAAACTCTACGAGTAAGGTTTGAGTCATACAATGCTTTGCTCATACAACTACGAAACAACGTGCTACTTATGTTTAAAATAAAATTAAATAAAAATATCTCAATTATTGAAAATTAGACTATCGAATAGGCCGACTAATTATCACATTATTTTCTTGACATTCAGAGCGTAAAAACAGAGTTATTTTCTTAGAAAAAAAAAACTAAAATTAAGTCTTACAAAACTATCGTGTAAATACTGAATATTTTTTCAAAATAAACTTACGGTACCGGAGATAGTTCTACGTCGTAATACGATTTATTAAAGACAAGTCCCTCCAGAGATATTTTTTAACAATACTCTTAGCTATTAAGACTGAAAGGTTCTCTCAAAATTCACTAAATCTTGTTTAATTTCACTTTAATGTAGATAACTATCGTTCCTTTTCATTATTTATTAACTGTTAGTAGTATAATTGTGGTGTCACTAACCCATTCCATGTGCCCAGTCATACTAGTCAGGGTATAGCTTTATATGATACCCGTAATAATTTAACCACTGTATCCTAGCGACGTCGATGTTTTGTAGGCCAGTAGAGATCACTAGGTAATACCCGCTGTATTCTGTACGAATGTGCACTCAAAAGCTATGTATTAAATCTATTACATAAGATTGACGATTTAAACAAAACTTACGCAACTTGAATATAGAAGTGCCTTACAATTTTAATTTTTATACTATTTTCTTAATTTATTATCGTTTTAAATATCGAAAAGCACTGGAAATTGCATTTATTGATCCACCGTCCGTTCTGCCTGCCAGAACCGATGTGCGGATCACACTCTAATGTTTTCTTTTATGTTATTGTTATTTTTTTTGTTTCTTAAAATAAAATATACTTAGAAAATAAAATTAGAGGTTTAATAAAAACCAAAAAGACGTTATTTTTTCAAGTTTTTCTTTAAAATTAGGAACGTCTATAGTATTTAAATATCATAAAATATTCATCAACGACATTATCAAATAACAACAACAATAAAAGGTCAATTGTATGAAGAGTCTAAAGTAAACATAATTTGAAGAATCATTTTACCGAATAACGTAATATTAATACCAAATCATGAATGAATACAGCACTAAATAATGATACGACATTTTATAAGTACACGTTTAAGTTGGCATAAATGTTGTAAGTGTACCCAAGTCTTGTTTGTACTCCGTAGTCCTGGCACATAGTGTAAATGTAAGTACTTATGTATTTGTGTCTACACATAAAATGTTACTATAGTATTAATATTTTGTAAGTCTAAATGGATATTATATTCTTCTAATTTTGTATCAAGAGTGTGAGTCGTGCGGTGCGGCGAGGCGAGGTGCGCACGCGCCGCCCCCTCCTCTTCGGTGTACTACGTACCTAATACGTACTAACTTGTAATATAACTGTAGAAGATTAAATGTACATGTGCCAAACGCACGATAATTGATATTACACTCTGTGTTGTGATTTTGAACGTTCTGTAAATTACAAAAGTCTTTGAAAATATAAATGAAAAAAAATGTAGACACCTTTCTAGATTAGCACAATTCTTCGCGTAGACACATTAGGCCAAAGTTTAATAAGCATTTAGATTAAACGATGACGTAGATAATCATTGACGATGTAAGTGTATTGTATGAATAGATTCATTGTTATATTCGATCAATGTGATTCGTAAGAACAACGACTTACCCACAAATGATACCCCCTCCCCCGCTGGGCGGCTCTTCATAACTTGGCATATCTCTTAAACAATAAATAGTAAAAAAAATAATCTCTATGATATATATTGATAAATTTATTAGGGTAACTAATTTTTTAAGACAATGACTATTACGTGATCTTTTAGATTGTCTTTATTAATAAATATATGGTGAAGGTTTTGTCAATTTGTTTTTATTTTTGTGTCCTTTGTACCTAACACATACAAAACAAAGAAATTTATAGACGTATCCTAAAAACTTCTTCCTTACCGATTGTTTGTAGTAAGTAGACAATCCAACGATAAGCCTTGTATACGGTCACGGTGCAATGTTGAGGTCTGCGGTTCAATCCCTTGGCTAAAAAAAATAAAGTAGTCAAACATTTTACAATACGAAGTTCAAAGTCTATCCTAATGGCCTCTGAAATACTTCTACCGTACCTACTTACCTTGAGTTTTAAGGTATCTAATTCCACAGAGTAACACATTTGCAGTCTACTAACTATAATTCTATAACAAGAGCTAAAGTACAAAACAAACATACAGAGATACCTTTAATTTGTTTCGTTAGAATTCTTTTAATGTGGAGCAAAGGGGAATTTATTCGGTAAAGTACCATAAACCGGATTTAAAAGAGGTCTGGTCCGGGCAACTAATTGAATAGGTCCTATAATCGGATATTGCTGATTTACCATGATGGTCGGCAGGTAGAGAGGTAGGCAAGTGTACGACAGGGTGGGCAAAAGAGGTCAAACATTTATTTAATTCACTGAAAGGTAGGATAAAACATTCGACATCGATATCGGATTGTCCCCTTTTCTGTTTAATGTGGATGAAGAAGTGGTTTGTGTTTTTACAATTTATTACGTAATTTTTTCATTGGGGCACTCGTGGCCAGAAATTGCGAAGGGTAGAGACGTGTGGAAGAAACAGGAGAGACCTTTGCCCAGCAGTGGGATCTAACACATGCGTATAGTATAAATTTCCATTTCTTAAATAATTATTTATCAGCTTGTGAAAATGAGAACGCTTAGAGCTTTCCGAGGCACACAGCGAAGCGAGTTTGCGTGTAGATTTTTTATATCCATAAAAATAGACTTCCACGAACAATAGTCCTCCGTTTACAGTCAAAACGCCCAATTTAGCTCGTAATCAAGGTACTTGGTCAAATCCTCTTATTGTCATACATTCTACAATGACACCAGTTGCATATCCCTGCAACAGGTAGGTAACGGCAGAATGTAGTTGCTATGGTATGTGTATGACATTGTTTTGTATACCGCAGTGGTTTGTGACGGTAGCCGGTAATCTGATGGTGGTTGGTTCGATTCCAGCGGAGGCAAATAATTGTGTGTTGTTCTCTTTATGGGTGCTATTTATCTACATGTGTGTTTGAATTTGGTACAAATAACCCCTTTGCTGCGAATGTCTTGTTTTACGAAATTCGTACTTGCTTTTAGTACGAATATCAGCACACACATTTTTTTTCGATATCCGTGCTCAATAGATTGCTATGGAATATGGATGACAAATGTGCTACGAAAGTTTAAAAAAATACTACGAATATGAAGTTTCATAAGCTACGATGGGAATCATACTATTGGCTCGTCTGATATGCTACGCAAGTTGAGTGGACTTGTAATGTAAAGGCTCTTTATACTATGAATACCAACAGATCCAAAAACTTTATTATGTTTTAAGCCTTAAACAAAGAATCGAGGTAATAACAAAAATAAAACAAGTATAATTGTCTCCATCTGTTTATTAAGAACATTGTTAGCACAATGAATCCTAACTGCAGATCGATAAAACTCTGTTACAATTACGCAAAACAAAGGTGGACAACAATAAAATAAAAATACGTAACACAATAACACCCACAGAATTACATCATTCACGTTTTTTATTAAAATTTATATCATTGACAATTACTGAACAAGAATTTATATTTAATTTTATAAATAAAAATATATATAACAATTCAAAGCGTAGTGGTTTAAAATGCGAGACTTAAATGCATCATTATTGAGTGACTTGTGATAAGGAAAAATGACATAAACACACTGGAAATCTTAGAAGTAAAACACTGGTTTCATACCTAGCACGTCTATGTAAAAAGTTAAGACAAAAAAGAGGTATTATTAAGGAATTATAATAAAGATATCCACTACGTTTAAAATTGCTAAATACAAATGAATTTGACAATACATTCAACAATTGGACACCCATCGAAATGAATTACTTTGGTTAGTTTCTAATTAAGATAAGTTTTTTTTTTTAATTAACAGGACACAAACATTATTGCATTCTTTCAACATTCTTAAA
Source organism: Trichoplusia ni (assembly GCF_003590095.1). NCBI lineage: Eukaryota > Metazoa > Arthropoda > Insecta > Lepidoptera > Noctuidae > Trichoplusia > Trichoplusia ni. The sequence continues at coordinate 437,838 of NC_039500.1, forward strand.
TGTAACAAAGTTACACAAAATTTGTGATAAGTACTGTAGTGTAGCGAGGTAAATATTATTATTATTTTATTTAATTTTATAAATTATATGAAAATTAAGACGTACGGACAAATAGCGCTAAATATAAATTTAATTATTATACAAATGGACGTAGCGATTACAAATATTATTTATTTCTTATTTCTTTTATAAAGACGCGTGTACAATTCACCACTTTCACAAGTAATCACTTCACGCGTTGTGAGCGCGCCTTTACATTAATCGAAACAAGATAGTCTGTTGAATATTACACAGACTTAATTGAAACACATTTATAAATTATGATAAAGGGACTTAGAGAATTGAAAATAGACGAAATATATAAAGTATACGAAACTACACCAAAAGACGGGGTTCAACATGAAGATATAATTGCTTAATCATCTGTTCACGAGTCAAGATATTAAAAATACAATTTATTACGCTCAATACACAGGAAGGTATTCACCGATAGCCTATACATAACTATACACTACAACGAAGGTCGCAGTATCGCCACACAATAGAAATGAACATTCAAAATGGAATAGAAGAAACCAATTTCAAATACAAAGTAAACGAAGCATGTATTTACAGATTCGACACTATTCGCACGTACATAAAGTATAATATATTATTTTCTGTACTAATAATAAAATTCATTGAATTATTGCAATCTAGACGTGTCCATGAGACCAACTCAACACTTATTTTAAACACCAATCTACCCAGTGCTAGAACAAACTAAATAATTATTTTTAGAAACATTTTTTATCTAATGGACTAAGATACATACATAATTGGTGTCAGTCATCAGTTTATAGTACATCGGCGGCGGCCACGTGTTTGTATGATCACTTATCGACACACAGTCCACATACCTATATCTCCATAACCGTAGGAAACACTCACACACCGACACACAAATATTGAATATTATCGACGATATCGAATTGTTAGTAATTTAAGACAATAATAATTGAATAATTCCAACTAGTTTTAAATAATTTACAGTCAGACAAATTTGTACTCATGAAAAATAATATTCAATATTTCTTGTCCAAACTTTAGGCCTTCGATCGCGAGGAGTTCATTTCGTCAGAAGTTACGTTTTATACAAGACTTGACTCTCAACTAATAAGTACTTGAACTAGTAGAGCCAAATACCATAACCTTACTTAAGGAACCAGTGTGATATGTTAAAATTGTTTATTATTGCTTTAGTGTCGTTTAACACCATCCGTGTAATCAATCAGTCACTCACTGAGTAAACGTTCCGCAGCGGATTGCGTGTGGCATCTTGTAGTTTTCGTTCACACCAAACTACAATACCCCAATATCCTAGGTAGAAAGCCTATTACGATCGGTGACTAAGGCTCTAGACAGACAGACTGCACATTTGGTTTGCAGAACTGCATTCAAACTGCAATTTGCAGGATTGCAGTTGAAATGCAGTCCGTCTGTCTAGAGGCTTAGTACATATTCTGACAGTTGGAACTCGTGCTCATACTAAAACGTATCTTCTGACGTGATTGCAATAGTATCTATAACTGTTCTGTCCCCCGGCCCCGCTATACGTGTGCGTGTAGTGCGTGTGGCGGCCGCCGCGCGCCGCACCGCTCGCGGCGTCACTCCAGCTTCACCGCCTTCTTACCCTTCACGATACTCGGCTTGTTCTTCATCATACCTTTTCGTCTTTTCGATGTCTGAACAAAGAGAAATATATTAATATTTAATCGCTTTTGAACAATATAATTAATATAGTAAGCGTTTCCAGCAAATGAAGTCACATTCAGCGTCGATAACACTTAGTGAACATGCATTTGATTTTTAAATAAAACGTAAATCTATTATTTCTAAACAAAAATAAAGTTTATGCAATACATTTATTTACTGTGAATAAAATAAATAATCAGTTCTATTTGTATTGCCAGTGAAACTAAAATAATGAAAAATAAATACTAAGGTTGCCAGTGGTCGTTTATAACATACCCTAAAAAGATAATTTACTCGTACTCTACACATAGTTACAAAAACTTGGAACTGAAAAAATATCTATCTTTAAATTGGCAATAATTCGTAACGCTTACATAACATACTTAGTTCTGGCAACCCCAAAACAAAATAATGACACAAAATGCGGACATTAGACAGTAAAGCGAAGATGTATGATGTCAAACACACAAGCTCAGGCTCATACAACCACATACATCAGTCAAACAGAACTCAACAGTTTTACTGTACCGTCGGTCCGCCTCCTAATGCAAGCTGGAATGTGAGAAAACAAGTCAGTACACCATTTAGTTAATATATTAGTAAGTATAAAAATAAAATGAAAACTGGAAAAATAAAACCTGTTAATTAGTTGATTTTGAGTTAGTAAGTATGAGGTAAAATTTAATTGCACCCTAAAAAAGTGAAGTTGCACAATGACTCTGAACTGACTAGGCGACTTCTCGGCTGCCCCGAAGGTCTAAACTTTTTTGATTAAAAAGTCTCGTAATATGCAACTACAGAACCATAACCATACTACAATAACAAGAATTTGATTAGTAATTAGGGAAAAAGAGGAATCGTCGCAACACAATAATCAGTATTAGTAGACAAAAAAAAAATTAGAAGACTTAATTAAACTGAATCCATAAATTAAATATTAGTATTTTATAAATATTATTTATATAAATTATGATATCATTACCTTTTTAGAAATGGAGTTACTTGTCGGCACCGTTCTTTTCGAAAGCGGCAAGCGCGGGCGATTGAACTCATCTGGCTTTTTTACCCTGAAAATGAAGATAAGGCAACTATGAAAACGGTTTTTTACTAAAAGTTTGCAGGGAGCTCGAACTTTGAGTCCCTTACTGGACTATCATGAAAGTAATTATAGCTGGAAGCTATAACGTTAAATGAGACTATAACAATGTAACACACATTGTTATAGTCTCATTTAATCAGATGCCAAATAAATTAAAAAAACCATCATCGTTGGGGTAGGCTCCCAACATAAATATGAAATAAATAAAAACAATGTTTCTTAGAATAATGATCTTGAATCAATAGTAGCTACTGATCAGATAGGGTCGGAATGCTAAAGAGTAGTAAAATGAGAGTAGATTGGGCACTGGGCAATAAGATGTCGTGTTGTCGTGTGCACCTGTATATCCTGACGAGCCAGTGCTCGGTAGTGTAGGCCTCCTCGAGGTAGGTGAGCTTGAAGCCGCGGTTGCCGGGCAGCGCGCCGCGCGTGCGGTCGTAGCCCGGCGGACTGCCGCCACTGTCGTATCTGTGTACCGTGTACACAAGCAGGTATAAATTGTAGTTCGTTGTTTATTGGACAATTATACAATAGGTAGAATATATTATTTATTGCAAACCACATAAGTACAGGATTCGACAAAGATAAAGAGTTACGCGGTGCCAAAATAGGCTGTTTTATCGCAGGCTATCTCTTACAGGTATTTGTTCCAAAGAGCTTACGAGGAACCTATTGGAGACAATACTAATAGTAAAGTCGACGACTTTTTCACTTTATCAGGCTGAACACTTTTAATTATTTTTGTGACGGGTAGAGCACTAACATTAATATTTAAAATCAAATTAGAAACGTTACTCACCTATAATATGATAATTTATACATTAAACAATTCAACATCGTTTTAGAAGCTTCTGAATCTACTCGATATTCGCCTCTTTCCGTAAAGTAGTCTGCTTCCTGCAATAAATACACAATACTTTACAAATACACATACGCACCATTTTGCTCTATACTAAATCAGATAAATCTAGAACTGATGGACTTAAAGGCTGTTATTACTATAATAGGCTGTATTTATTGACAATATTAATAAGTGACTTCACTAAAAGGAGATACAACTACATACAACTGTCCGCTTAAAAAAAACTCACGTGAATATCCTTAGGATGCTCTCCCTCAGCGATCCTGACCATCCATATGAACTTGTTGATATCGTCTCCCGAGTACCCGATGGCCCCTCCGAAGATGACCAGCACATAGTCCACATCCAACATCGTCATGATCTCGTAGGCGGCTGTCTCGTTACTGGCCATCGCTTTACCGACCAGCGCTATGTGGGAGTTGTTCCACGTGTTGTTGTCGACTAATGTTGTTCGGTTACCCATTCCTGCGATCTGGTGGCAAGGAATAGATTTTATGTTGTGAGGTTCATCAGCTACGATTAGTCGCGGCTGGTTTCACAAACAGTTAAGTCACATAAATAAAGACACCCTTTCAAGCATTCGTGGGATCACATAAATACTTGTCAGGGATCGAAACCGCGACGTTTAGTGTTTTGGCGTCACCCGGCTACGGCTTGATCATGTTTAAGCAAAATTCATCCTTGTAAGGTAGTCTCATATGGAGCTGGCATGTGTTTCAACGCGTTTGGTGGGCACTGATAGCTGGAGATGGCTATTTCGAATACACATTTTCTATTTGGACCTGCCAAAATTAGTAATAACGGTACTATATCGTTATATATAGATATGTATCTATATCGCGACGGGCCTGTTGGTCTAGTGGTTAGTGACCCTGACTGCTATACCGGAGGTCGTGGGTTCGATTCCCACCCAGGACAAATGGTGTGTGATGAGCATGATCATTCGTTCTGGTGTCTGGGTGTAATTTATCTATAATATGTATGTATTTAGAAATATATAAGTAAGTTTATCAGTTGTCTGGTTACCATAACACAAGCTCTGCTTAGCTTGGGATCAGATAACCGTGTGTGAGTTGTCCCAGGATATTTATTTAGTTATTACCTGATATCCATAATCCCACCAGGACATAACACGAGCGTCTTCCGCGGTGTTCTGTGACAGCCAGCCGTAAGCTTCTCTGAAGTCGTCCAAAATTTTACGGGATCTAGAAAAAAATAAGTATTTAGAAGCTAAAAAAATAGATATAAACCTCATGTCTAGAAGCATAAACCTCACATTCATATTGTTTGAATAATACAAACAAGTAAAACAGCGCAAAACTAGCACTGTACACATAATCTTTCTATTTCTATTACCTATTTTGTTCCGTCGCGTAAAAGTATATTGTAATTTTGTTTGAACACTAGTTCACATAAAAATATACCTTATACCTTATACCTAAATACAAAGCCCAAATTCGTACACTTATAATCTTACAACGAAAACCTAACTTTGTGTCACTAACAATAAAGTTCAACTTCACATAACTATGTAAAATAAAGCATAAAAACAACTTACCCATCATTACCATAGCTAGCGAGCACGATACTAGGGCTGGAGTAAGCGTTGGAGGTGGCCCACGTGCAGTGGACACAGAACAGCATCAGCAGGATCATGAAGAGGATGAGCGTGACCGAGCGCACGTTCATACCGAGGCCGGCGTCCAGCGGCTGTGTCGGCTCGTGAGTACGCTTCTTTAGTTTGCCGGCCTGTGGGTGATGGCAACGATTGTAGATAGGTATAATTGTTTTACGGAGCTCTGGCGATGTAAAATTTAAGACGACTACTGCACTAAGGAATTTAATCCTTATCTGGCGGGGGTTTTCACAAACATTCAAGTCACCTGCACAAATACACCCAGACTCAGGACAAGTATTCGTGGACCACAAAAATGCTTTTCCTAAATGGGTATCGATCACGCGACACGTCACGCTTTCCGTATGGTGACGTAAATAAATAACAAAAACTATGGAGTAATAACACACAAATATACCACATTGGATCTCACCTTGGAATGAAATAAACGAACATTTTCAAAATTAATTAATTTGTCATTTTCGAACAAAAACGAGTTTAATATTTTACAAATACTGTATCAATGTGAGGTACTACTACAACATCGGTTATAGAAGAGTGAACCGTAACATCCTTACCTTATCATACAAGCTCTTGGACTCTTCAGTCTCGACCTGCGGCACCGGTATCTCGTCCTCTTTGAGCACCAGGTCCAGGAGGATGGAGAAGGCGATGCCGGCCAGCACGCACACGACCGGCGTCAGCGTCAGCATCAGGCGCACCATCACACCCGCGAAGTATACCGCGCTTAGGGCGTATAGTGCAACTATGGGATGAAATAATAAAAATATTGTACAGTAGTTGCATTTCGCACTAACACACGCCCACTGGAAGTTGTGGAAAAGAAACGCCGTTCTTTGATAAGTAGTGCGCTAAGTCTCCAAAACTGTAAAAATAATAATATTCCTGATAGGCCCTTTGATATTTTTGCCCTTTGAATGAATACATCATATTGTATTAAGAGATTCAACTTATGGAGAGAACTTTTAACTCTAAAACTAAAATCGTAAAGTGGAAAATCCCTTACCAAACACTCTCTCATCGTTGACATTCTTGATGCAGTACCACAAGCCAACAGGGAAGGTGCAGACCAGCACGTGCAGATCAAAGAAGAATGACGACCATGTTGTAGGCTGATGCTCAGACACCGAAGCGATTATAGGAATGTGGATCTTGGCGTATGTCGTGTCCCATAAGGAGTAGAAACTGAAATAGAACAGCAGTTTGAGATAATGTCAAACTATCTGGTAACATGATGCATACAGGATGTTTAGCGGTCCTGGACTTTTGTCACTTACTGTATTGCTTGAGATTCGCTGCTGAGTTTTGTTTAATCAAACCCAACCTATACGAGAAAATGCTTTGCAGGTCCAAAACCTTCTTTGATATGAATTTGACTCTAGCTTTTACTTTACAATGACTCCCCCATTTCACATACCTCTACAACAAGAGCCCCTAGGGTGACTTAACTGACAGATTTTGTGGATTTGTAGAATCGTTTAAGTCAGATCTAATCTGAATAAAAGGCCGTAACAAGAGTCGTTTATCCTTTTTTTGGTGAAGCGGGCGAGTTCTCATGAACAGCCACCTCCTCGGGGGATTAAGTGGGTGCCAGACTCTTACTCACTAAACCTGAACCGCCATCAAACGTCTTTATATGCTTTTTGGCCGATGCATGACAATGCGTAGCAATTCATCAGACTCGAAAGACTCCCGATACTATATGTCAGTATCAACTTAAACAAAAAATTGCTCGCCAAACAATTTTCCATACAAATGCAATATCAAAATACCACCTTCTATACACCATTAAGGTCATCGATACGTAACTACGCTACAAGCATCCATATCAGCCCATAAAACGTAACTTTATTGCTGTAAAGTCTACACTTGTAAACCTTACTTACTTACTAATGTACTAAACACTCGAACAAATGTGTAAATAACTTACAAATTATGTTGAACAAGAAACTATGGTGCCTACTAGTATTACTTAATAACTATTAATGTATAAACGTTTCTGTAAACGTTGTTCGTAATTACGTTTTAATTACGATACTACATGCAGGCGATTTGCATATTTTTTTTTATAACTTTAAACAGTGGTTTTAGATTACTCAATTTTCTCTTTGAAACTTGGAAAATGTAAATAAAAATGGCATGCTAAATCCGTGTTAATCATGTTCGGTTCAATTTAAAGTTATCAGCGGACATAAAACCGCTTTAGAGCTTACAACAAAGCAATTTAATTGGCAACTCGTTTCTATGGCAACATTATTTTTGTATAATCAATTTGTGCTAACCGTCCACTCCACGGCGCGATGACTCCCATGTAAGTTAGTAGTACGACGGCTAGGAAGACGGTGCCTGCAGCGATGAGACCTCCTAAGATCAGCAGCTGCTTCCATTGGCCTTTGGGGTTCAGACTGTGGAGGTACTTGAGGGCACCGATGGCCATCAACAGGGCGAATACACCTGTGAACAAAACATGAGTGTTAGCTTTTGACCTATTAATATTCCATTGCTGGGAACAGGCTTCCTCTTGTATAAGAAAGGTTATCGATTGATATAGATTAACCTAGTACATATTGTCTATCAAATAAACAATGAATGTATTTAAAGTGATCCTAGCCTAGTGGATATGAACATATTTATAGGGGAGGACGGAAGCGACTTTTGCTCGAAAATTGTGCTTTTTCAAGTGCATAACGGTATTTAAAACTGACAGTGATCCGCTCAAGATAAAAGTATAAACAATTAATAAGAAAATGGCATGATAAACATCTCTTTTTTTTTCACAAACTCAAAGGAAATAAAATAGAGGACCGGTTTCGGTACACAAGTTTGTTGCGACATTCAGCTACCCATCGATTTATGTTGGTATAATAAAAAGATACATAACAGGATATTAGATATAGAGCATATTCTATTGTGCATTTCACAGGCAATTTAAATTAGTGAACGACTCGACCTTGGAAACCAATTGATCTGTTGAGGTCAATTGGTATTCGTTTTATTATAAAAACTGACAAACAAGTCTATGTCTGGTAGTGTTCAGATGAATGGAAGAACTTTGTGGTATCAATTACCAAAATCATAGAGTTGGGTCCAAAAATATTATATATTGATATCCTTTCAAGGAAAAGTATGAAGAAATGGGAAAAAGAAAAATCACTTACAGCTAATTTTTAAATAAAAGTTGTCTTGTAAACAGAAGTCTTAAAAAAACGCTCAATGAATACAATGTTTTTATACATCGCCGGTCGTTTCATAGCATCCATAACCCATCTCATTTCCTTATAAAAACAAAGTTGTAATAAAAATACTATGGGAGAGAATTTGGAGAATATCTTTTACTGTTTTCATAGTGAATTCACTGGGTAATACCGCCGTTCAAAACGTTGGAAACTCGCCAAATCGTATGCATTTGTGCAGGACCATGTAATTTGGTATTATCATAAAATATTCTCATAGAAATTGTACTCGAGGCGTTGAGTCACGTCACAGCTACGGAGCCATAGTAACGTTTGTGTAAACAAAGAGCTGCATTAATTCGTAAAGACCTACTTATTTACGAATTGAAAGTAAACTTCACTTTAAACCGTGAGAATATTAGAACATGTTTGTCTGAAGCTACTGATGTTTAGAATTTTTGTTTGAAAACTAATAAGTATGTGGAATCGAGAATTGATTATCAGCATTTAGCCATTACTACAGTAACATTCAAAATGTGTACGTCATGGGCGTAATAAATGACATCTCAACGAGAAATTCCTCTTTAAAATTCTCAAAATCATCTCTGAAGTAACTTTAACAGAAGAGATAATTTACTAACATTTCAAACAATGGAAAGTAAACAGACAAACATAGATTTTTGATGTTTCATAATATCCTGTCCACGTACTGCCCAGGTATCTCGAAGATTGGTCAAATCTGACCAATCAGAACTGTGATTAATTGACCGCAAGATAGACATCACAGCACGAGCATGAGATTTGGTCCTTAATTATTGTACCAACAGACGTATTAAAAAACGATTCTGTAAACAATCGCCGTTAGATATAATGTTGTCAGATTGTCATTGGCAAAAATTACAACAACTAGTCACTTCACAAATTGACGTTTTTAGAGTTTTGCTGAAAATACCTCAGATGATGTTCTTCTGTTGCCGCTATAAAAACAAATACTAACAGTAAAGATAAATATTACGAAACAATTGTCCCAGTAATAAATATGAGGCTGGGTGAGTGACCACTTATTTATCTCTTATTCTTCACCCAACCGATTGATTTTGCTTTAGCCGATTTTTTTGAAATCTTCAGTTTACGAGTCCGTCTCGCACTTGACTTTTCGCACGACCGAAATTATTAATTCCATCAATGTCCGAGAAACCGAATGTTACTGCTATGTACGTTTCAAGGTGAAAATATTATTGCAGCCGTTCGATTGGCCAATTGTTATTATACTATAATATTGTATGAACAAATGGCAGTAATAAGTTACTGATAGCGATCTCAATATTCTGAATAACAATGACACATCTGTGCCATTTATATACATAAAGGTAGGCGCTTTCGTATATTATGTAAAGTATTGGTATTGTTTATGTATTTTTAGTGTCCTGTCTGTTTACCGATATTGATAAGAATGCAGTTTTGAAGGAATGGACAACTAATATATAGCGAATTAAGTTTTACTTTATACAATTTGCGTGAAGCGAATAACTGTTGAACCTAATTATGGATATGAATTTTAACTAATACCTATCAATCGTAAAATATTTTAGAGCTAGTTAAACGCACTAATATGAGGCACTACTGACAATGACTTTTGTCTTCAATATTCCATTTATTGAAGATCCGGGGCCCGATTGCGCTATATACAATAGCCGTATTTCCTGAATGAATGGAAATTGGATTAAATTTTACACTTTTCATATTCTATTGAGCATTTTGGCGGAATTGGGACCCAGTAAAGGCTATAACAACATTGTAAGAACATTAATAAAACCGCAAAGTACGGCTAGTAAAAAAACATTAAATAGCTCTCTATTTATCGCTCAACATATATTATCAACAGTTCAATACTAAGTTTACACTCCGCTAAGCAGGCATCGAGCAATCAATTACCCAGCAAATTGAAATTAGTTATAAGTACGAACAAACAGATTAAACCTTATCGTGTTTGTAATGCAAGATGTACACGTATTTATACATACGCACACGTTTAAGAAAATGTTTTAGTAAAATACAATTCGATTAATAGTCGTCAATTTCAAGTTATTGGTTTTTTATTTAGTTTTTTTAATAATTTCTAAGGTTTTTTTTAAGAATGATTATTTCAATTGAAAGTATGATGTACTGAGTGTGTGTGTGTATATGGATTATACGAGAGACAAGACAGACTATCATCCATTTGGTGTCTTTTATCAGAACACATATTAAGTAAATCAACGACTGATATATTTCAGTGGTATATTTAATTTGATATTCTTTATTGTTGTTTTAAATTTTTATGAAGTAGCGTTTTATTTTATACTCGATTTTCAGACAAAAAGACTCACTAAGATTATTTATCTTTATCAAGTACATAAAAAAATGGAATATACGAGAGTAATCTAAGTTAATTCGCGAACACATGGAGTCGCAATTTATTACATCAGACATGCTGATATGGCATTGTATAATTACGCCATAACTCACTTGATAACCTCCAATATAGGTAGATTATTTTAACCAACTACAGCATGCTCGTTTGTGGCCTCAAAATGTGACTCATACGATATCCCTGAGGGTCTACCATCGCGTCTGGAAGTTATATTATTATGGATGTCAAAGCATGACAGCGCAATTTACAGCGTAGATCTCTCTTTAACACCAGGTATATTACTTTTAGAAGTGGCAGTAGGCATTATGGATACTATAAAAAATCGAACTCAAAGTGTTTGTCCTAAAATAACATGCATTTTAAACCTTTTTATGACCTACGAAACGATGTATAATTTATTAAACAATAATTTACCGTGACCTGTTTTGTTTGGTGTTTCATAAACTTTCATTTGTTAACTAAATCGATAACTATTATTATTGTTTGTCGAGTAAGTATTCGAAATGTTCGCATACATTAAGTTGTTGCGATTCGACGTTCATTCTGCGTTTCGCGATAAATTGGTTTTCAGATAATCGAGTTTTATGTGTTGGTCTATTCGTCATGGCAGCACTATTCATGAGTTAATCTCAATAGGTTTTGGTAGCTACACAACGACTTAACTATATATCAAAGGAATTATTTATAAACTGCCTCCTGTGAGTCGATAATATGGGAGAAGATTTTTTTCTATCACATGTAATAGGTTGGTTTTGTAATCATTGTCAATCTTTTACGCAATGTTTGAAGTCATCTTTTTTATTTTATGTAATGCAACTAATAGTAGGCGAAAATTAGGGACAATTGAGCTCATTACCGTAACTCCAATTAATGAGTAAAGTGCGAAAATTCGTGTTTGGATGAATATTGCAAACAGGTTATTGCTAGAAACAACATTGATATAAGTCTTTCTGTATATCCGGTGATTTCTAATCTACTGTATAAATATCGGTTCAAATACGAAGCAAATTCAAATCGATTCATAGGAATGCACTTATAGCTTAATTTTTAGGTAATATCACGGAAAATCCTTCATAATTTATTACGAGCTCAATGACAAGTGGTTAAGTTCGTAAATATGTAATTTTAAGCTTAGAAACAATTTAATTTAATTGCTAAAATTAAAATTTTCTTCAGTTTATTCTTTCTTTAACTTCAGTTTTACGATATCAATACACGGTTTATGAACAAGAATCGTAAACTTTCCTTAACTATGTCTAGTAATACCAGTATAAAAACATAGCAAGATATTGTCTTACCTGAAGCAGCCATATGTTCGCTGGTCCTGATAGGCTGGAAGCCGACGAAGGGTATCTGCATGGAGAGCAACAGGCCGACGATGTAGAAGACTGAGTAGCTGACGAAGAGACGCTGGGAGAAGCGGCCCATGATCAGCAGCAGGAAGACGTGGAGCGGGATCAAGTTGATGATAAACACGTAACCACCCCATGCTGATACCTGTAATATAAAATGAGTCAATATTTACACAAGTACTTTTTTTTGCTAAGGCAGGGGAATCCTAAAAGATACCTGTCCCTCGAGGGAGGAAATGGGTAGTGTTAGGCTCTTACTGACTAAACCTGAACCACCGTGCTACGTCATCCGCGTTTTTGTGTCAGTGTATGGCAATGCGTTGCAATCCCTCATACACATAATAATTGTACTTACACAACTCTTGAGGTTTATGATAATGTTCAATATTTGAATAGAATAAAAGTATTTTAAATTCGTTCTAAACTTTTTACTTAAGGCTTCCTTGTCGCGGTGGCTAATGGGGGACTCCAGTTGGGATTAAAGAAACTAGGGGTGGCTGATCAACCAAATAATGAGTATGTTAGTTTAATAATAATAGGTTAACTCCAACGTTAAGACAAGACAAGTTCGATTCTTATTCAAAGAGATTCAATTTAAGAACTTAAGACAAACTTTTAATGGACAAAAAAAAAACAAATAAACTATAAACTCATTATTTCAAATGAAATCTGATTCGAATCTGATTCAATTCATAATCCAGTTAGGAGTAAGTAATCCTATAATGCTTATGTAACTGGAATAAGGAGGTCAAATACATTGAAAGCTGAACTAAGCCATAGCAGATTAGTTAATACCCCCCAAACCTTATATGAATCTCTGTGATTTATCAAGGGATATCAGTTATTTTAATTACTTTAAACAGATCAGCTTTTCAGGAGCCAGCCTGTTAGTTTATATAATTAACAAAATATATATGCCAGGGTTGAAATGATGAAGTCCTAATTATATGGTGACCATGCAAACTTGAAAAGGTTCAAGAAATATTCCATAAAGTAGAAAAATGCTAATCACATCACATTGTGTTTTGCAACTACACAGTACTATATTTTTTAATTACTTATTATCTAGCCTTTCCAGGGTCGGCTCCCAGTCTAAACCAGTGTTTAACAAGGAGCAACTGCAACATTTATAATTTATTAATTTTTAACTGCCTATCTATCCTCCTCAACCTGGGCAACATGATACCCCTGAGTTAGACTGGTTTTCAGTTATATATTCTTAAAAATACAACTTTATACTAATCATAGCAAAATAAATATGTAACAAACTTACCATGTAAAAGTATGACAATGCAGTGCAGATGGACCAGAAAACTGACCCGTTCTTCAAACTCTTGAGCCATAGGTAGTAAGTAAACTGGAGCGCAAATATAGCTATTCCTTCATTATCATAGCTGCCGGCTACAGAACGACTGCTGTAGCCAGGTACTATGGCTATAAAGCAAGCGGCAAACAGACCAGCGCCACGAGACCACAGCTCTGATGTCAATAGGTATGTGGCTATAGCTGTTAACCCACTAAAAAGAACAAAATCATCATTAAAAATTAATTCCACCTGTCAAGAAGAACGGTAGAATTTTAAAAAAGGTTTTACTTAATCAATATCACAAATGTTTACAGAGAAATTATCTGAACATTTCTGTGTAAAACAGCATAAAATTTACATAGAAAAACATTAGTAAAAGAAGTCGGTTAATTACACACTTACAAAATTATGATAAACAATTCTAATGGTATATAAACTAAGTAATTTGTTTAAAAACATACATGAATAATAAATCTAGATGGCTACATGGGTAAAATTTCGTGTTTGTTATCTTCTTTAATGCTTAAAGCATTGATAAGTTGTGTACATCTTTGCTGCTTTGAAGATGACATGCTTATCAGATATCAACATCATAATAGTACCAGTTGTTATATCAATAAAGTGGTAACCTAGATAACGGCTTACCTGAACACAGGCGCGAGGAACACGCAGATATCTCTAATGTGTATCGGAATATTTAAGGCGTGCAGGATCCAGTGTATCGTGCCCGACGTTATCATCAGACCAGGGTACACTGTGCCCCCCACGATGCGCCCCAGAGGGTACCACGCACGCTCGTCGAACCAGTTTAGGAAATTGTAAAACCCATGCTGCACCATATAGGCCGTGGATCGGTAGTTGAACCTAGAACACGTATGCAATAAATGGAGGGAACCAAAACTCAACCACATCATTCATAATCACCATTTTCTTTACACTTACCATGGGTCAAACTCGTGAATTATACTCTCGAAACGTATAACAGCAAATAGCCGGGACGCGAAACCGGCCAACCAAGCCAATGACAATACCGTAACAGTGATTAGAGTGCTGAAGCCGGCCGTATTTTGAAATAAACCTTTACTGTGGCCATCGCCCGGCTTCGCAGTTGAAGTCTGCGGCATCTTGGACGCTGATAATACTACGAACTAGCCTAATAACTCACAACAATTATATTTTCATACATCAGTCCCAACAATTCGATTTAGAAGAAAATTGACTTTTTAGATGACTGACGTACGGACACGTACGTCTCTCTTTGAATTAAGTTGCCAGGTACAAAATACAAATGCCAAGGTAGAGTTGGCTTAACTGATTTCGTAAATATTGTAGTTCTGTGGATTAACTATTTAGTAAGATTCAGTTCAATAGTGTGGTAGTTCGACTAAACAGCTCCACAATGTTTTATTATTATGGCAACCGATGCCAATCAAGAAGTGTTATTTTTTACAGCTGTTTGTTGACGTTGACATCATTGTGGTTGGTTTGATACTCTTTGGTTGACAATTTGCTATCCATCGTCGAACGTAAATAAATTACTACTATGAAAATATTGTAACAACAAATTGTTTCTCGTATGGAATTGTTGTTATTCAATCATTACAAATGTCTAATTATCAAGAAATTGTGAACTTAAATGTGGGAGGTACACGGTAAGTGACAAACTGAAAAGAAAGTGTGTGATATTTATTTTTTATTCAAGTCGCTTTATATTTGGCCTAGCTTTGTAGTCTACTCGTCGACATTAAAGATTATTTGTGTAATTATCGCATTGAGAAGGTTTCATCAACTCATTATATTAAATATTTGTACGAACTGAAGCCTAGGGAACTTTACGAAACTTGAAACCTGACGATATAAAGCAATCATTGTTTATATTTTTGCCGCATTGTATTTCATAATTTTGTCAGTTTACAAGACAATAAATCTTTAAAAAAATACATATAATTTTAAAACCCTATTTTCCGCTTTGTTTTCTTAATACTTTTAATTCAAAATATTTGTAGTGGTCATTTTGACGTATTTATACAGTTTATATGTTTACATATAGAAAAATACTTAGTGCAAGTTGCACATATATTTCTAACAATACCTCCACTATTTTAAGATTCTCAACATCATGGCACACTTTAACCTGGGTTCCGGAGACTTTCTTCACTGCTCTCCTCAGTGGCAGAATACCGACAGTGCGAGACGAAAACGGCGCAATCTTTATAGACCGTGACCCAAACCTCTTTGGTCTCATATTAAACTTCCTTCGTACTAGGGATATAGATCTTGAGAATGTAAACATAAGGGCGCTGAGACATGAATGTGATTATTTTGGTATCACTCCATTGAGCAGGCGGTTGGCCTTATGTGATGAGATGAATCACTCTACATGTGGTGATGTGCTGTTCTATGGATATTTACCACCCCCATGTGAGTATAGACACTACTTTTTACTCATCTATATAGAGAATGTAAGCAAAGAAAAAGTATTATACCTTCCTAAAACCATTGTATATGTTTTGAGTTAAATTTTATTCTACTGCCAGGTGGTATTTACCCTTAACTGTCCTGATTTTATAATAAATAGTGAAGTCTCACAATTGTAATTTCCTAAACATCATATTTTTAAAGGTTAACATATTTTAACCTGTTCTGCTTTAGTTCCTGTTATATAGAACTAAATCTTTCTAGAGAAGTTGCAATAGCTCATATGAACAGGTCATTTATGGGTAAAAAATATTGTGCAACTATAGTTGCACCCACATTAAAAAGTTTTTAAGATTATAATCGATTTTTTATCATGCAGATTAATTGCATTGATACAAACTTACCCTCAACAATCAACAAAAGACTGCTCACATTCCACATATAATTCCATCTGACTCATATTTACTTACTTGCATAGTATTTGATTGATTACAATGTTAAGGCAGATACAGACATACATTTCGAAAGGCGAGAGGCATGCATGGCGGTTAGAGATTAACATTATTGTGTCTTTGGAGTTCAAACATTCAATCACATCGTAAATGTGGATTGTCCTACGCGAAGATCGCGTTGCGCTCATCTCATCCATAGTCGTAGTACCCGGCCAATAAATAAATATGCAGACAAGTAATGTAAAACTTGCAATGAACACCATTGGCTAAGCAGTCTTAGGCTGAATTCGTGATTATGTAGAGCAGACAAAGGTGTTTTGTTTTTAGTAATTAACTCTGTTTAATTGTACATCTAGGTCAATACACCTATGAACTTAGATAAAATTATGCTTAGTAATTTTGTTGTTATCTGTGAGTAATCAATTAAGATATTTTAATGTATATGAAAACATAAACATTAAAGTGATTAAATTGATTAGGCTAAATGTTCTTAGATTCAACAGAGTGTTGAGATATAAATTTGCCTAAATAGCTAATATAGGTAGATCATGATTGAGAAAGGTATAATACTAAAATAAGAAAGTTTTTATAGTAACTTTCGTGAGGATAATTCATATTACGTCTTCTAATATATAAAATTCCCGTGTCACGGTGTTAGTTACCGTACTCCTCCGAAACGGTTCGACCGATTCTTATGAAATTTTGTATACATATTGGATAGGACTGAGAATAGAACAACATCTATTTTTCATTCCCCTAAGTGACAAGGGTTGCCCACACTAAAATTTTTATTTTTATTTTTTGGACGAATTTTTTTGTTTTTACTTTTTTATAATGTAGCATTAAAAAATACATCCAACTAGATACAATTTATTCGGCAAAACAACGTTTGCTGGGTCAGCTAGTTTAATTATAAATAGGAGATGTTTATAATTTATTTCGAATTTTAACCTTTGTTTTGGTGTTACTAGTAAGTTAAAGTGTTATTCAATGTCAATATACTTAAAATATCTGCATTAATGATTTGTATGCAACTTTTTTGGAATCTATCTATAGAGAATTACACATCAATATGGTCTGTATTCTAGGGCAATAAAATTCATTTTCATAATTTCTTATTTTCTCATTGACCGTACAGTCAATTACATGTTTCTAATCATTACATAAGCTGATCAAGGCAATACTACTGAGTTTGTGGTAGGCCAGGTAGGCCTACGGTTCATACAGCTATGATTCCAATCACTGACCTGCACACATTTCGCAGTGAACACGGCGTTGCCAAACGGCAGCACTGCACGGAACGGCAACAGCTGTTCTCGGAAGAACTCGACGGCTTCCAACACAGATGTGGCGGCTAACAGAACACACTCTAGGAACTCGTCATTGGATCTTCGCACTGTTGGCAGGATACCTTCACAGGATCAGTTGAGGTTTGTAATAAATTGAAACATTTGAGAGATTTTGAATATTAGTCTTTAATATCGGGCTTTAAAGTCGAAGTTTTAAAATCACAACGATACAAAGTCATGAAATTGTTCTTGTAGGTGCAGTCGCTAGTTTTAGCGGATTTGATTAGTGTTTACAATAATTTTCGCTCACCGTAACTTGACCATCCTACACAATGTTTTGGTTCATCTAGCTTCTGGTACCTATAGCTACATCGAAGGATTTACTCGACTTCTTTAGCGAGTGTGTCGGCAAAACAGCATAAAAACCAACCTCATTTTGAGGCAGTTGGATAAAAAGCCTGTGTTAATCCAGAGCTACAGCTATATCAAATTTCATCATAAATACACCAACAAGCTTTTCATTAAAGCATAAGACTAAAATGGAATATACCCCAGCATTTTATTGTAATCTTATTTCAGGCGATACTATGTCTTTGTCAGACGCTCTTTGTTATAACATTTTACTCACAGTTCTATTGTTCAAAGTAGGTATCTTGTAAATTAATCACGTTGGACATATGATTTCCTAGACAATACAGCATTGTGTCTTTACCCTGTAGACTTGTTTTAATGCTATTGAATACCAGATAGATAGAGTTCTAAGTATGAAGTTGAATTTGCCAAATACGATAAAAAAAAATGTAATTAGAATTAGTTCCATGTATGCATCCGCCTCAAACACACAAAACGTGTTTTTATTCCATATAAAATAAAATAAAATCTTTGAATTAAAAAAAAATCTGATTAAGTATTTTAAAAGATATGGACGCTAAATATAGCAATTCTTCATTTTAAAATTTAGCTTTATAAAACAGTACGATATAGGTCGTAACAAAACATTATACACTAGGTATATTTTCCAACCAATATTTTTAAAGACCTGTACCTACTAAAATATATCTTATAAGTTTTTTCTTATCAAAAAAACATAACCATTTATAATTCCCAAGCAATACCCTATATACATCCTATTTTATCCAAATAGATTCCTATTTTCAATCAAACCCAAACCTATTAGACATCCAGACAACAATCTCATCCCATCACAAATATGCAAAACTAATTGCTTGTACAATTCGCAGCCGATGCGGCCGGGGTCACTCGAGAGCGGCCTCGTTAGGCAACGCAGACTGCCACAAGGGACATCGACCGCCAGACAGTACGTATCAATTAATGTTTAGTAGATAGTTACTGATTAGTCACAGTACGATTGTACATTCAAGATACATATTAACGTACATCTATAAATGTTTGGGAACATGAAACAAGGTGATGATTCTCGAATCCAGCAGAAAAAGGACCCTCTGCCGAATGTTTCTGATTTAAGTGTTAAAATAGACACAAGTTTTATTGACTACACATGACTGTCATCAATCGTTTTTCTTTGTCATGTTTTTTATGTAAATCGCCAAAACTACTATTCTGGATCTATTCTAGATCTGATACTGTAGTTCTTCCTCTGTAGATGACTACTGTACTGTTAACTTCATCATCATCATCATCAGTCCATATTTGTCCAATGATCGACACAGGCATCCCCAATTGCCACGCCATCGAAATCTATCGTCGGCACTGTAAACTTAAACAAGCAAAAATCTGCAAGACTTCTATTTTCTTACTTAGCCATGATACTAAATAACATTCCATCTTTCCAGTGAGTTCATGGTCTGACAGTATGAAAGTACAAATTATCAAAGCGCATCACAACTGGGTGGCTGTCGCTTATACACACTTCGTTACTGGTTATAGGTATGTACAACTTTATCTCTTTACATTTGCATGTTTCATTCATTACCCATATAATGTATGTCAATGCTATCGCAAATTCAGTTACAGTTTTGTTCAATATAACATGAAAATGTGAAAAGAAATATTACGATCCGTTTACCTCAATAACGTTTCAAAATCTATAGGTTCACTAGGTCGATACATTAAAATTTGACATCTAAATAGGGTATTTACAAAAAAAACTGTCATCCAAAAATATTGAATACGTAATTTACATTGATCTCATTATTAAACCGTTAGCAAGACTAAAACTGTATGGGTCTAGTGACGTCACTTGCGAGTAAAAACTGTACTTGTAAGTGACGTCACATGCGATATTACTTCACTGTATCTCCTTCATTTTTTATGAGATAAGAGCAAAAAAACGTATTTAAATGTTAATTGTTTCTGCAACTCCATAATTTCAGATTGACAGACTCCTGCGGCTGGTACGTAGTATTCCAATCGCCTGTCCAGGACTCAGTGATAGAACGAATAGCCTTGAATGCTAAGACGGGTGGTGGTGGTGGTACATCGAGCGGGAACAGTACTACTGGCACTGACGTCATGCTGGGCATAGCCAGCGGTGCTCACGTGAGGCTGTGGGCGTTCTCAACACATAGCGAACCTGTGAGACGGACCTTAGTTGGTGAGTAATATTGGTAGAGCATCATGAGCCCATATTCGTCTACAGCTTGACATAGGCCTCCACAAGTGCCCATGGCATATTGGTAGATATGTTGAACAGAATTGTATGGGGGCTAGGGGCATTTGAAGCCACCACTTCGCTGAGTCGAGTGGTGGTGTCTAGCACAACCAGTACCTAGCATCATATTGAGTATCGCGAGCTCATATTAGACTGGCTTTGTGTGTTATGCCCGTCTAATATGAGTGACTTTGTTATGCTAAGTTTATACAGTTTTATCTAATTGTTTTTTTTATTTAGTGCGATACATTTACGAACACCTATCTTTATTTTGACTTTATTCTACATATTTGAATCAGTTTGATAGATAAAATGTAGTCAAAACAGAGTGACGTGATGGTAGATCCTATCAAAAAACCTCTAGCATCATTGTAGCTTATCATATGAATGCTAATTATTTTGCAAACATCATATCAAAAGTTTTCTTTTAAAAAATTGTTATCACACCGTACTACATAATTAAGCTATCAATCAGTCAACTGAGCCTATAATGATCCACTATACAAAGGCCTCCCTCAATTTATGACTAAGCATCCTAAATTAAGCCTTACTCGTATCAAAATAAAACTCATATTTCCTTACACACATCTATAATCCCCAGGTACATTCAACCTCGGCGTTAGAGTTGAACACCTCCTCTTCGTTGGCCCTCAACTGGTGGCTCTAAGCGGGGCCGGCAGTAGAAGTAAAGCCGGCGTCTGGCACACGAGCACACAACACTGGCAGACGCAGGACGTCGCGCACCTGACCACGTATGATACTGCGGGGTCGTTCTTACTGCTCGGTACCGCGACGGGAGCTATTAATTATATTGGTAAGTTGAGAATAATGAGCCTTATTCTAACAGGCGCATTGGAGTTATTATTATGTATTTTACGGTTTGAAATGTTTCCACTTCAAGACTTGAAGAAGTCAGCACAAACCAGCTTAAAGGTATTTTATATATTCTAGGGATGATGACTAGGTGTTAAAAGTATTGTAAGGTATAGTAAGTTTCTGCCTGTATCTGAACAAATAAAAGCTGACAAATATTAATTGCTTTAAAGTTTAGGATTCTGGGCTTGTGGCGTAAAGGCTTCGTAAAATGTATACACAGACGTGACATCACGCCTAATTTCCATTTACTGTTATTTAAATGAATTTACGTTTGCGTGACAAATAACTATAACTACCATATTTGAGAGTTACTTTGCCTCTGCCTCTTGGTTCCATTTAAGAGCACTCAGTCTCGTTGTTGTATACGATCGTATTTTTCATAATCATGTTTTAGTATTCAAACCCGATGGTTCAGATAAGCAATCGTTTCTTGCTAACTTGATACATGATTGACATTATTCATGCTTTGATTATGAATTATTAATATGTATTACAATATAACCAATGATATCATCACTACATAATGCGAAAGTATATGATATATGCGTGTTAATGTATGTTTTTTTACCTCTTCGTGCCCAAACGCCTGAACCATGTCTATAAAATTTACTTTTATCCGATTTCGTTTAAGGAGAGTTATCTTTCTGCAGCTATAACCGGCTTCGGACGGGCAGAACAGCTACTAAAATAACTTGTTTAAATTAATCTATATACTTTTATATCTGTATAGGTTTTAAACTCGAGCTCTTTATTTCATCAGATATGCAAAAGTTCCCGTTACGCATGAAAGACAATGATCTGCTCGTGACCCAACTGTACAAGGATCCGAATCAGGAGCCCATCACAGCTATATCTGTTTATCTGACGCCGAAAACAAGTAAGTTGAAGTCTAGTCTTTGTTTTACTGGCCTGTTGGTCTAGTGGTGAGTAGACCTGACTGCTATACCGGACGTGGGCTCTATTCTCACCCAAGACAATTGTTTGTGTGATGAGCGCGAAAGCATTTTTGTTCTATATTATGTACCATGTAGAAATATATTAGCATGTCTATCACTGTGTAGTACTCATAATACAAGCTTTGCTTAGTTTGAGAATAGATGGCGTTTAGTGAAAGGTGTAAAAAATATATATTTGGCAGTAGTATAGTATAATTTTTCACATATTTGTAAGGTCGAATTTACGATCTTATTTATAAATTTTAAATATGTGTTACTATGTTCAGATTTGTGTGGCAACTGGATCGAGATAGCATACGGCACTCGCTGTGGATCCGTGCGCGTCATAGTGCAGCATCCTGAGACAGTGGGGCACGGACCGCAACTGTTCCAGACCTTTACCGTACATCAGAGTCCTATAACTAAGGTATTATTACAATAGGCATTATAAATAATAAAACTTTTGACGCCAAGCTGTTGAAAATGAACTGCAACTGCCAAACTGGATTATCGGTTCAAATTGTATGTATTTGTTTAGTAATTTACTTTTGATTATACTAGATGGCGTTGTGCAGTGACACTCAACATAATGTTTAACAATTTTCCCGTGAGTCAATTGTGAACATTTCTATTGTTTAACTATTGTGTCTATGGGGGGCAGCGAAGTGTTTAAACTTAAATAAATTAGGTAATTTCTATCTAGTTACGAAAATCTTTTTCGTATTCTACTAACTTTTATCTGTCTCAGTAAAACTCCAAATTGACAAATTTTTTTTTATCAAAGATATATATATGTTCTGTCCCTAGGTGTCTCTATCGGAGAACCACCTAGTGTCGGTGTGCAGCGAGTACAACCACGTGCGCACATGGCGCGTGACCCGCTTCCGCGGCATGATCTCCACGCAGCCCGGCACCACGCCCAAGGCCGCCTTCAAGGTGCTGGCGCTGGAGGCGCCCACCGCGCAGCCGCATAACGACTGTGGTGAGTACACTATTACGAACGAAACACTCATGTCGGCTATCACATACCACCCGTTTTTATTTAGCGATAAGACTGCCATTGAAAGAAAGGGAGCATTAAAATTAAGCATAACATTTACAAAAACGTGTACCCTGCAGTGGCACTAAAAAAAGGCATCAGTTCAGCATTAATGCCAGGCAACTGGTGCCTGGCGCTGATTTTCAAGTGAGCCTTAGTGTTGAGTCACGGATGTCACCCAGTTCCATATATATTAAATAAATATATACATGATTAACGAAAAATAATAATAAAAAACATAAAATAACAACAACTAATAGTGAACCACTCTAATTACAATACATACAAAAATAAATAAAATATCAACAAAAAAGATCGGAAGACAAAGAAACAGGTTTTACTGGAAGTATATCGAGCCACCCACATTTCATCACACACCATCAGTGCTATAATTAACAGTTTTAATTCAATTATAAATATTCACATTGTACCCTAACACTGTATGTATTAAGAATCACTGCTGTCAAGAATATTGTAATCTATTCTATTCTGTTGTTTTTAACTATTTAGTCCAGTAAGAAGTTGTTTTTAGTATAAAAGGAAATTTGAAGCTCAAATATGTTTATATGATAGCGGAATAGTTGGAATTGTAGTGAGTATCAAATATTATATTTTACTTCACCACTTATTTTCAATAAAGGTATTTCTTCCCAATCATAAAAGTACGAAATATTTACATAAGAGTACAATCAAAATCTTGAATTTTTGGAAAATATACATTTACTTATTTACGGCATACAGTTTATATTTCATGTGTAATAATAAGTGTAGTGATGATGACTTTATGAAGATATTGTTGCAGGACCGTATGGCGAACAGGACGAGGAACAGATATTCATTCAGAAAGTTGTTCCCGACACGGATACGTTATACGTACGACTTGCGTCTAATGGGAAAAGGTAATACATTATTTCACTTATTCATTGGTCTAGCCATTTCCCAACTATGTTGGACCAAGGAGCGACTGCCTATCTGACCTCCTCAACCCAGTTACCTGGGTAACACGATACCCCTTGGTTAGACTGGTTGTCAGACTTTTCAAGCTTCTGACTACCTGTAACGACTGTCAAAGATGTAGGAATAACAGCTGGGACCCACAATTTAACGTGCCTTCCGAAACACGGAGGAACTCGTTATGACAAAGATGGTCCCCATCTACGGACCAACCGCGTCAAGCGTAGCTTAACCTGTAGTCGTTTCACTTATGCGTTTATAGCTTAGAAACGAGCTCCTCGGCAAGATTGTGTGTATCTAATAAAATAAAAATTCTTGTAAACTTTCGTTGTTCTGCGAACACAAAACATAAAGAAACAGCTGTCATCAAACTCCTTTATTAAACGTGATGCTACACAATCAAGTCGCAATCGTTTTCTTGTATTTTTTGTTTTATTTTTTAGTGAGAATTAATCGCTAACCGTTCTACACCGAATAAAGCATGTCCTCCTCCCCACAGAGTGTGTACGATCCGTTCGGTGGACGGGTCGGCGGTGTCCTGCTTCGTGGTGGCGGAGTGCGAGGGCGCGCTGCGGCCGCGCCGCCTACTGTTCTGCGGACACCGCTCCGGGGCCACGCAGATGTGGGACCTCACCGCGCCCATCGACAAGGCTGTTAAACCGCCAACTGTAGCTGGGACTGCAGGTACCATATTAATAGATGGAATTTAATTTTGGTTGGTCATTTCGGTGGCCATGTGAAATATTGGTATCAATATGTCAATTGATTTTCACTTTTGTAATGATAAATACAAGGGTACAAAATATGTAATTTTGTAATCCTCTGTCTTAACTTGTTTTATGCGGAGGCTGCGGGAAGAGTCCATTTACAAAAATTGCTTAAAATCGACAAAAAATTGTTCGGACTAGGTTCTCTAGAAAATAGAACATTCTATATCCTAAAATTAAATTATTCTCCTCGTATTTTTAGTATGTGATCAACTTACTTTT
Source organism: Trichoplusia ni (assembly GCF_003590095.1). Classification (NCBI taxonomy): domain Eukaryota; kingdom Metazoa; phylum Arthropoda; class Insecta; order Lepidoptera; family Noctuidae; genus Trichoplusia; species Trichoplusia ni. The sequence continues at coordinate 462,997 of NC_039500.1, forward strand.
ATATTATCTGCCTTACCAAGCACCTTTGTGTCCCACAGCGGTAGAAGTCGAGGAGTCCCCCGTCCCCGACGGCGGCCCGTCCCCGGACGAGCTGGTCCGGCTGCTGTCGGCGTGCGACCTGGACGCGGCGCCGGCGCCCCCGCTGCCGCACTCCCCCAACCGCCCGCTGCAGGCGCCATGAACCCCGCTCTGCCCAGCCCTGCGCTGGTTCTACTCGTTGGTCGTCAACGCGTGATACGACCACTACCATAAGCGCGCTCTACACTCGCGGCGCGAAAAGCCGCGAAACGCGTGTGTGTATGGATTCGCGCGCACGCTTCGCACCGTTCCCGTTCGTTGCGGGGAATCGCGGCGTGAATTCACAGCAAGCATCGCGAGCGAGTGTAGGGCGCGCTTTATACGAACGGCACTGACTAAATGGTCTCATGCTGTCTTCTTCTTTGTCAAGAGGTGTGAGACAGACAACATTAGAATAGTGTCGTTCTTGAATACACGTATGGTCGACGTGTTTTGATTTCAGAAGATGTATAATTTACCACAATTTTAGACTATTGGGACTAGACTATGTAAGGGAATTTACCCTATAACAGTGCAATGAACTATCTAACAGTGAAGTGAAACGCAGGTTTCCTTTTACATATAAGAAACAAAAGGCTTCTATGGAATAGTGATAAAGGTTACTTATTCGTATTGTTGATGATTTGTGCACAACTACATCCAAATATTATGCATTCTATCAACTGTTATCTTACAATTCTTTAATACAACAAAAACTTACAATTGAAAGTTGGTAGTAAAGTCTGTTGTGCAAGCACATGTGTGTAATATAAACAGATAATGCATGAAAAATTATACATCTTTCTGACATAAGACACCTCCATTCACGCGTCTAGTATTTGAAAATGCTTTCAATGTTATATTTAAAGCGGTGATAGATAGTTGTAATTATTATTATAAATGATTGCATTATATCAAAGTAATATTTGACCAGTTTAGAGCAAAAGTAATCAACTAGTATTATAATTTCAAAGAACATTAGTGTTTTATGGCAACACTTAAAAACGTTAAGCTTGAATAGATTTTAAATTGCCTTAGATTAATGATATATGAGGTTTGTCTGTATTGGTTCATACAAAATAAATGTATTTATGTAACTCATTGAAAATAAAACTTTCACCATGGTTGAGTACGTCTTAATATTTGCTAATGTTCTTTGAAGCTAATAAATTATTGCCAATTTATGCCTTAATCGTACACTCAGAATATATGACGTATTTGTGTCTATATAGGAAATTATGTAACTTGTTATTACATTAGAATAAATTACTGCAATTTTATACTTCAAGCGTCCGCCTATACATTTTTCTCATAATTATCATCGCAAATAAATTTTATGATGGATTTTGCTATGGAATTAATATAGTTGATGTGATTAGAAATGATAGGGATTATAGATGGCAGCACTGTAACTGCGAGAGACTGGGAAATACACTACGACTGTTGTTTCAACACATAAACGCTTACTGTAACCTATTATAGCAGGTTTTTTGTCTTTGGGGAAGCGAGACGAAACGCACACTGGGCTTAGCGGCATCTCGCTTCCTCTATCACTAAAACTCGTAACACCGGCACTGTTCACTAGGAATATATAATGAAACACTTGTTTTAGTTCGTGAGTTGACTGCTTTAACTTTAAATAACTCTAATATTACAGGGTTTATAGAAATGGTATAGTGCTCGCAGTCAATGCACTAGGTACCTACCGGGCTACCGCATACAATTCGCAAAAAATAACCGAAGGAAAAGCCCTAAATGTCTTGGAAGTTTATTTAAAACTGTCTTTTTTCACGACATGATGTCAAGTACTTTGCTCCAAATTTTAGACGGTACTAAAAGTACCTAGTGCAATTACTGCTATGAAACAGTGAGAAATGAAACCTTAAGTCTCGAATGTCAGCGATACATATTTATATTAAGGTTTTATTACATGTCCTTTTTCTATATGAATGTCGAGTGTTAGAAGGCGTGTAAGACTGATTTGATTCAGAAGCTCAATAACGATCAAATTCAATATTCTCTTGAATTCTTTATTTTTGAAAAATAATGTTTTGTATATTTAAGTATAATGATTTTATGTTAAAACGTGTATATGTTACTGGGAAAATTAAATTAGATATGTGATGAATTTTATGCAATCGTTTCTCGTTAGTTTAACACTTGGTGTATGTAAAATATTTATATCAAATGCATTTAATTACGGAGTGTTAATTATGTACTGTACAGGCAAATATACATTTTGCTTTTTTTTTTTATTGAACTGTTTACTTTTTTAAATAAATGCCGTGTCACGTGTAATAAGGAATAATATTACTTAGATACTGTCAAATCCTAAAATTTTCAGGATAAGGAGAAAAGATATTACTTTTTTAAGTGAAAATGTATATTTGCCTATTAAATTTTATATTTGTGCGTCTTTAATCGAGTGTATGCTATTTATATTGTAAAATAGATTGAAATTAGAGTTGTTCCTAGATATTACAAAATTATGTATATATGAAGTAAATAAAATATTATTTACATATAACGCTTGGTTATTATTTGATCGACAATCCTTTTTCCAATAGCAGACGCCAGGGTCTATCGCTTTAAAAGCATAATTAATTATGAAGTCCTAATTAATTTCCAGTGTCGCGTTCTTCACAATTCAAGTCATTTGCTAAAGACTTGTTATCCGTGAAGCACGAAAACGCTTGTCCTAAACGGGGATCGAGACCACGACAAGTGGCGCACTGGATTTGAGGTGGCAATCACTCGGCTACCCACCCGTGCAGTCTTCAGTCTCTAGGAACTGTGCCATACAATCTAATTTGTGGTTGATGGAGAAACAGACGTCATGGATCGAAGATTTGCATGGCATCGCTTAATAAGGCACATGATCCTTCAAAAGTGAAAAGAAATACTTTCCAGGAAGATATTTAAAAATAATAACAAAATCATAATCATCATGTATTTTATTCCATGACAAGTAATATCGTTGTTTCACAAACATACTCACATCACAAATCATTATAATTAGTATTAAAAATAAAAACAATACATCAATTGACTAGTGAGGCAATATGTTGCAATGTACCCATGCGTGCAAACCCTGTCTAAATTATTATTTTTACGTATTTACAGTAACATGAAACATATGGCACAAAAAAGAAAACTTTTATTTCACCACTTCCGCAATATTTTAATCGATAAAAGAAATTTCGAGAGATTTCAAGTTTAATGTAATTTTGAAACTACAAAATAGTGGTGGTAGGACCAGGCAGAAGTGGTGAAACAATTTAAAATATCAAAATTAACGCTTAAAACAGACAAACATTGCATAAAAATTTCGATCAAATCACATCAGATTACCATATATTATTTAACTAATTACAATAGAAATAAGACACTACACAGTCCAACGGCGGCGTTATTACATATCTGTCATAGTAAAATTTTAAGACAGTTTAACATGTCAAGAGCGAGTCGGACTAGCGAAACTGAGGGTTTCGGCTAAATAGGCTAAGGAAAAACAAAATAGCAAAAAAATCAGTAGACCATCACATTTATGACCGTCCAAATCGGTGCTCAACATTGATTTTTATTTTGTTAAATTTCAAAAATCTAGCTATAAGGTACCTGCAGCCTGTTGAATGCGGCCAGGCAGCGAAGACTTTATAAGATTTTGCATTTATCAAATTGCCAATTTGTCTTCCGGTATTGCAATTCAATGATCCCGGTTTACTATTATTCTGCAAAATATGTAATACAGCCGCGAACCGATGGAAAGTTGACTGCGACAATTGGGAGTACCAAATAAGTATTTCAAAAACACTTTAAAGATTAAATCACACTAGTGTAGTGTCTACATCTGCTTTAAATTTAAATTAATATTGTGCTTGTACTTGTTACACGTTGCAATACTGTAAAACATTATGAAATTAACAAGGTTTTTTCAAATGATTTAGACGCTTTTTAGTGGAATAAGCAGCTTAAAATAAATAGTGATTTGGCTTCAATACAGATTATAAGAAATATCGCTTTAATACTTAAGCTTACCACGACAAATATAAGGTATACACACGAACAAAGACCTTTTGATCATAAACTTTTGACAATTCAAAGCAAGTGTAGACACAAACGCATAACAGTAAAGCATTACAATTATAATTATCATTCATTATTATCTCCGTCATAAGATTAGTAGAATTAGGATATCTAACTATTTTTTATAAGTCTACTGAGGGTCTACCCAGACCTCAAAAAATTAAAATGTTGGTACCGTGGAAGAAAGACACCACTATACGCTATATATTGCGCCATCTCACTTCTACAATGGCAACAGTCTTACTTTAAGAGGAAGTAGACCCTTTGATTAGAATTCTGAGGTAAACTTATGTATAGTGATGAGCAATACTGCAGTGTTACTATTTAATAACAATAATATTTTACACTGGTAATACTGTTCTACAGATAAATACACCACTAGGGCAAATGAATGAAATCCACATTTCTATATGAGCAACTTGGTGTAACTTACCTTTAGAAGCACAGTCATAGCATAAAAGTATTTATTCATTAAATTAATGAGATATATTTGGTGACTACATGGAATAAAGTAACTACTGTCAAAGTGAACCTACAAACTAGCCGTGAACTGTTAATGATGGGTCATTAATTAATGTCAAAACTACTCTCAAACTACACAAAAAACTTGTATAATGAAATGCAATTTGTGAAAAGCGAAATCCAACTCTCATAAATTACACTGTGGGTTAAGTCTTTTAGGCGTTTAATTATAGAATCAGCCACTAATACGAACAACATACACAATTGGGCCATTGTAGACCTTATTTTGTATGTGTTATAGTATTTATTTATGTAGCAGATCTCCAAGCTGTTTACTATTGGTATTTTAACGAGCGATTCAGGTTTCCCAATGTAATCTGTTATCGTATATATCAGGATTAGTTAGTGGAGTGAGCAGAAGACACCAGAGTCCGAATCCTAGTAAGAAGTTAAATACAATTAATACCCGTTGGAGGGGCGCGAACTCAGTTATTTCAGCGAAGTTCGGGAAGCCCATGTGATTGCAGAACATGTGAGCAACTAGCGGAGCGACGAAGTGTCCTGGGAAAGAGATTTATTCACATCTACAATATACAATGTGGAAATAACAAAAAACTTTACCGAAAAACCGATACCAGGTTTGGGAAAAAGTACCTTTCATTAAAAATAAAATCAAAGGCGTAATAGTGATAATTGATCTTTTTTCGATTTGTATCGACTGATTGATCATAATAGTGGCGATGATTTATTAAGATGACCTAAAATAATTTGCTAATTATGCCAAAGTATTTAATATTTATAGAAGGATAGTGTATTGTTTATGAACATATTTTTTGTCTCAATTAATTAAAAATCTTACTCACCTGTCCTTACAAATAAATATGCTGAATAAGCTCCAAATAAAGTAGTGTATGTAAACTGGAATGCTGAAAAAATAAAGTTATTTTTATACTATTCTAATAAGAATTCACATCAATTAATTATCAACTGGGTTGTCATTCTACTGTAGGACTTAATAAAATTTAATAAAAACCTTCTTAGTGTAGCATACTCTATGGTAGTAATTTAAAAAATATATAGAATAGCCTTCTACATTTATCAAGATACATGCATTTTGCTGATGCAATATCAGTCCCAATATTAATGCATACAAGTAATAATAGTATCTTATTAATTGGCTATGAATACTGAATGGTTGCCAAAATTGTTTTATAATCTAAAATATCTATTAAAAGAACTTACTTGATATCATTAAAGCTGTTTTGAATTCAAACCCAGCTTTCATCTGTTCAAACATGTGATGGAAATGAGCTGAAAAATTAATAAAATAATTAAGCATATTTCTAATGAAAAAAAAAACATACACCATGTAAGGTTGTTAGAGTTCTATTCAATTTAAAAAGCACATCTTTGAAACACCCTGTAGCTAGATATGAAACACTTAAAAATATCAACATCTGTGCAGAGATTTTTTGTTACATTGTGAAAGGCTTAAGATATTGAATTTAGGTCAAACTGATAACAGATACGGATAACAACAGATTTATTTTTAAATCATTTTTTTTATGTATCAGCAACTGCTACATACATTTTATTATTTAGCTAAGTAATGATTACTATTATTATAGTAATCACACTAACTGCTTAATGTAAGTTTCTAGCAATTTGGAGAATTAGCTCAGTCTATTAATGATGATAGCAGTTTGTAAAGAAAATTGGCATTAATTATGTAACACCCTATAGTCAGTAGTTTTATCTCATGACAATACTCACCAACACCAAAAAGTAATGGTCCTACAAATACTGCAGTCATGGGTTCTAAGCATTGCAACAGAAGAGGTATCATACAAGCTCTGAACACCCACTCCTCACTCAACGGGGCCATGAAATGGTTTCCGCACCCACACCAAATCTTGCCAACTGGATAACCAGTATATGGGTTCTATGTGAAGAAAAGAAATCCTCATTAAATTGTGTTGTTTGTGGTATAATTTATATAGCAGTACACTAATACAAATAGTTTATATTATACATAAAAAGTAAAATAAATTAAAGTAATTGTCTATTGTTTTGTCAGTAATTGAATTATGAATATTCATATAACATTAAAATATATATCACCTGCATACAGTTTCCATATTCCAGACAGAAATTGCATAGTCAATGGTCCCAAAAATAGAATAGCAGTCAAAAACAGAGGCGCAAAAATAGCTGGAACAACCCCAGACCAACGCAGTCCCAACTGTTCATACAAATTTCCTTTACTCAAGGTTTCCCCAGTGAAAAAACATTGTACGAAAAATGGTGCCAATAACATCATAACAGACACACTGAAAAACCTTCTCTTAATAGTAGACGGATGATCTCTGAAAATAAAGTACAGATTAATATGGATATGATTTGTTTAACTTTAAACGTAAAATAAATTATTGTAATTTACCTGCTCAACGTAGACCTCCACACATATAAACTAGCAACATATGAAAATGTTAGAAAAATACATGCCAAAATGGATAAACTACATTGATTTACGTCAAACAACTCTGTGAAAGACATCTTAAATAGAAAAAGCACAAGCACAATATTAGCACAAATTACATAAATAAAATATTGAAAAATAGGAATTCAAAACAGCTTCAGCTTCCAAGACATTATATTTCTGACATTCTTTTTTTTCATGTTTGGTTGTGTCAGGCAGACGGTGTTTCCAGCTTAAAGTTATTTTTTTATATTATTTGCTTTATTCATTTCCACATTCAGTAAGAACATTTTAATGCCCACTTATAATTTATTAATTTAAATGCTAACTTTGTAATATGTGATTGTTTGCAAAAAAAATAACAATCAATCACTTTACCCCACAGTAATTTACGAGCAGCGAAGTACTTTTGTACTTCTATCATCGTGCAAAAAGTGTTTTGCAGGCTTCTGAGCTAAATGTCTATATTGTAACCGTATGCATTATAAGTATATGAAATCAAGTTGTCATCATAAAAAAATTAAACGTTATTAATTTGAACGCATTAATAAGAAAAAAAACACATTTCATGTTATTTTGTAGGTGGCGCTGCGAGCGCCGTCGCCATATTTCTAAATCCGCCATATTTTGCTGAGAGTCGCCCGTCGCTTGAGGGTAGTAGTGTGGATTTTCAACATAATTTATTCAGATAATGAATATTATCAGTTTAATATCATAATTTTAGTGTCAGTGATTAGTGTGATATTTATAAAAGATAGAACTTACATCTAGCAATAACGAATGTGGTATATTCTCCGTTTCCCGTTTTGTCTGCCCAATCTAATCTAAACAGAAAATGGCCGACGGTGTTGGTGCGGGTGTCTCCTTTGTTTAGGGCTGAATTCTAGTGAAAATAAGTGTTAAAAGAAATAATGCCTAGTGCCTCGTTTTCCTCTTCGCGTTCTTACGTGCGTAGATCGCGGAGAAAAGGTGGACATAGAATACCACTACCTTCTAGGACACAATCGAGTAAGTAATCCGGGTCGGCCGAAGTCGCCCCGATCTTTAGAAATGCTTCGTTATTCATATTTCCTTGATCATGTAACTCGGCTTCACACATAAATCATTTCGCTGGTTGTTAATTAGTGCAATAAAGTCTAATTTATGCAGCTGTAATATCGTTTTGACATGTCCGTTTTATGTGAAAATGTTGGAGCTTTGGTATTGAATTTTGAATAAGTCGATCATTGTCCCTCAAACATGATTGACATGTAAATTCTTATTTCATTACATTCAAAGTTTAATTATGATTTCGGCTAACACATTTCAGTGACACTTTGCGCAATATGGGTATTGATTTGCTAGATAAAAACTTATTTTACACGGAATGACGAAACAGCTGTTCTGATACACAGCCGAAAAGCAGATGTATATTTGTATGAAGTTACGAAACTTTTTTCATTTCAGTTCAAATACATTGCTGTATTTTTGAAATTACTTGTTTGTTTTTTAGCTTTAAACATTATAATATGGAATAATATGAATAACTGTGACTTGAGTACTTTCATACATGTACTGTAATGTTATTTACTTTTACTACTTTGCAATATAGGTGGTTTGTAGGCGTTTATTTTGTGTTTTTGCTTTTGATATTCTAATTATCTGTACCCATATATATGACAAATAATTTTACTGAAATAAGCACATTTACTATGCTCTGCCACTTGATTACTGCCATTTGTTTAATAATAATAAATTCAGATGTCTAAACCATGATATAAAAACATAATTCTTTTCTTCAAAATACCCACATATTACACCTTTGTTCTCATAAGAAGCGTCCTTCATTTGTCATCAAAAAGTTATGAATAAATTATTGGGTATAATAAAAAGTTAATATATTATAGCTGATTATGAAGGACAAACTTAAGGAAGTTGAATTCTGTATTGGTATTTTTGCATAATAACCTTTTGTCAATACATACCAGTTCTGTTAACAAATAACACATAATTATTACATGTGTGAAGTTGGTTGTGAAAATTAAGTGGACTATTTTAATTCAAACAATTTAATTTGTAAGATTCAATGGTCAATATTAGGTTTTCGTAATGTTTTTGATTTATACATGTGTTAACAATATGGGTATGTGAGTATTTATTGCCACTGCCTATTCATTATTGATGTTCATAAGATATAATCATTAAGACTTTCTCTTTTATCATAAACCACAAATAAACTTCAATATTTTATTTAATGAGCATCAAAATCTAAATGTATGATAATCAAATATAATACGCACTTTAAAAACAATAGTTTTCAGTAAGTTTTAAATAATAACATTAGTCAACATACAAAATTCATTGTAATAGGTTGTTTGTTTCTACAAAAATGTGAAACCATTCATTCAGACATGACTCATGATAATATATTCACAATAATGAATATAATAACTACACATTTCTAGTTTAAGAAGGTAATTGCACACTTTACACATACCTATATTATATATCTCAATCAGGTCAAAACATTTGGCAACTCATCAAAACTACTTAAACTACTTTTTAGTTCATGTCTCAAAAGTAACACAGGCATCATTGATCTTCATTTTATTTAGAAAAGTAAAATGCATTTGCTATTTTGAAAATATGTTAAGAGTTGAAAAGGAGGATGTATAAATATTAACACTAGTATGTCACGCTAAAGAGGATGCTATCAAAATACTTATACATATTATTAGAGAAAATTACTATCTTTGATGAACTATTAAAAGATATTTGCCAGTTACTACTATTGAATGTTGATTACTCATTAATATATCACAATAAAAGTTATTTTCACATAGCATTGATGTGTGTAGGCTAAGCAGTAACATGATACCGGTAATACTTGTTTAACACTAAAAACCTGTTTTAAAGTACCATATTTTACATTCCAAAGAAATATTTATCACTAATTAGGTAATTATCTCACTATTGTTTACAAATAAAAAGGTTATGTTATTTTAAATTTATTTATCAATACCATAAAAACATGGGCTGATAAGTGTTTTGTTTGTAAACAGATTCTTCTTTTAATGTAATATGTGTAACCAGGTTTATCAACACTTTAGTTTAATAATTTGTTTTATATAGAATACAGTTTAAATATTTTTTATTTTAATATTTCATCAGTGATATTTAATAAAAACTTGGTAATGGTTTGTTAGTTACACTGTTTTACCAACAAATCGATTGTAAAATCTTTTATTCTTTCTTACCAAAAAGTCAGTTAAGAGACTGAGTCATTGATTTTTGAATGCAATATGTGTAATACAAGTGCAATAGTTAATAGTAATGTGTGTTATTGATGTTGCAGGCGAGCCATGTGAGTCAGTGCCGTGCCCCAACAACGTGACGGGCAGCGCGATGGCGGCGACGGCGGCGTGCGCGGGCGCGAGCGGCAGCGGCGGCGGCGGCGCCCCGCCCGTGCCCGCGGCCGCGCCCGCCTCCACGCCCGGCCACCACAGCCCCTACGACCTGCGCCGCAAGTCGCCGCCAGCCTACCACGAACCTGGGCCTTCTGGCACCTGCTCTCTACCTGCCAGAAAGAGGCCCAGAACGTTAGTATACTCTACTGCTTGTAAGCCAACTTAATCTTTCGCAGTATACATTGTCCTTTCAAGTTCTTACTACTGACATGAAACCTATTATTAAGTCAGGAATAAGCATATTAAAACTGATGTATTTGTAACTCATAAGTATGTTTTGTAATACTTAGTATTTCTCAGTAATTATTTTAAAACATAATTACAAACTTCTTGCTAGAGGGCATTGCAATAATTTGCCATGATATTATATCATAAATTTGTTCTTATATCTTTAAAATTGATTTGTTTACTCTTAAACTAAAATTGTCCTCACACAGGTCACTGTCTCAAGGAGTGGATGTGTGCAATGTATCACAGTACCTGCAGTACGAGCTGCCTGATGAAGTGTTGCTGTGTATCCTCTCACACCTCACGGAACGGGATCTCTGTCGCGTCGCGCAAGTCTGCAAGAGATTTAACACTATTGCAAATGATACTGAATTATGGTAAAATCACTAATATCATTTTAAATATAAAAGTTGTATTAAGTAATTCAATATACTGCAAATTACAGATGTATATCACTTCATGTTTCTCTGAGCCTCTGAGGAATATATCTATGTATAACAAATAAAATACTCTAGCAACAATGTTGCTAGTCATTTTAACACTGTAAAATTATGTTTAGGCAATTAATTAGTTATGTAGTTTATGTTGTGCACAGAAAATTAATGAACATTTCTATTTATTTTCTGCAGGAAAAGTTTATATCAATCAGTGTTTTGAATATGATATGCCACTGATGCACCCTGCACCATGTCAGTTTGAGTTTGTTGCTCCGGACGAGTGCGACGCGGACAATCCTTTGGAAAGAAAGCTTTAGGCAGCTATACTACGGCATTCACGTGCGGCCCAATTACCGTCCTAAGAAGGATTCACGCATCAAACACTTTAACACAATCAGGGTGAGTTGAATATCTTGTTGACATTTCACCCAGCTAAGTACTGGGTCTTTGCCATACATTAAAAATAATAATTGACTGGGCTAATATTTGTCCCATGCTCACTTGTAAACGGGAAGTTAGCTAAAGTAAGTGCCATTGGTTTGTAGTTTGAGCCGCGGCTATTTGTGCATCGTTTTCATGTTTAGATTTGATCTACTTTGATGGTCAAGATATCGGAAACGTTGATAAGTTCGTACTGATAATGCGCGCTCTGGTCAGGCGGCCCTGGAGTACGTGGAGGAGCGCGGCACGGCGGGCGCGGGCGCGGCGGCGGCGGCGGCGGGGGGCCTGCGCGTGCGGCGCGCCCGCCTGCGCCTGCCGCCGCGCGCCGCCGCACGCGCCCGCGCTGCTGTTCGTGCACGCCGGCCTCTACCAGGAGGAGTGCCTCGCCATCGACACCGACGTGCAGCTCATAGGTCTGGGACACACTACATAACACTCAAACATTACATAACACTGAGATCACATTCTTCTAGCCTGACTTTTTATGCATGATTCTCAGAGCTTTGCTTAGTATTCATTAAAGAAAAACAGAAACTATATTCAGAGTCCTGATATGACATTGCTGTTAACCTTGACAGCTTAAAATAATTGGCAATCCCCCTTGGCTGTTTTAATCTATATGTTTGTAGTCAGTGTTTAGTTAAGTCAATGTATATATTTCTAAATCTCGTTAATATAATGCATGTTAAATATAACGCAACTACAGCATAGCATTTACTTACTTACTCCACACATAAGCCAAAAATCAATCCAAAACATGATTTGGACGAATGACATGGTCAAAAGCCATCAACAACACACAGCCGCTCATGCCGTCATGATCTCATATCATGGTAAGCAACCCATATAATACACTCTAAACCTACAAACACTTATTTACAATAACATCTACAGGTTGTGCTGCTGGCAATGTAGCAGAGTCAGTTGTATTGGAGCGTGAGGCGGAGTCGACGTTAACGTTTGCGGAAGGCGCGAACCGCGCGTACGCAGGTCACATGACGCTCAAGTTCTCTCCCGACGCGACCAGCACTATGCAACACCACAAGCACTACTGCCTCGAGGTATCCGACAACTGCTCGCCCACCGTAGACCACTGCATCATACGAAGTGCTAGTGTCGGTAAGTTACAATATCTATTGTCTGGCCGGTCGGTCTAGTGGTTAGTGACCCTGACTGCCACACCGGAGGTCGTGAGTTCGATTCCCACGCAGGACAAATGTTTGTGTGATGAGCATGACCATTTGTTCTGTGTCTGGATGTAATTTGTTTTGTAAATGTATGATATTAAAAAAATACAAGTATGTCTCTCAGCTGTCTAGTACTCATAATACAAGCTTGGCTAGAATGTGGAATATGAGGACATCAAGTGCCTTTTTTGTAGCCAAATAAGATGGTTAAAATCTCTATCAGAATAGAAAATAGTGTCTATTTTAAAGTTATCATAATGAACATAACTCTATACCACTTGCATATGTTGTTTTGAATACAATGTAAGTTATAAGCCTACCTTATTGTTAGTCACCTCAACTATAAAAAACATACTATCCTTATCGAGGTTCTTGGCAAATTATGTTTCACACTTTACTTATAGGATTCGTGATTGACATAATTTTGTGTAAAAACTATAAACCAATCCTTTGTTTTTGAGTGTATAATAGTTTCGCTCTGTTACCTTCAAAAATGAATATAACCAAACTCCATGATTTTGTCAAATCTATCCTGTAGCTAATGCTAGCCTCTGTAGCTAATTTGAAACATATGTTTTGCACAGCCAAGATATTTTTATTCTATGTCCTTTAATGTCTACATAATAAAAAAGTGATACATGATACTTAAACCATAAATCTAAATGTCATATAAATCTGGCTAGTGGGCGCGGCGGTGTGTGTGAGCGGCGCGGGCGCGAACCCTGTGATCAAGCACTGCGACATCAGCGACTGCGAGAACGTGGGGCTGTACGTGACGGACTACGCGCAGGGCGCCTACCAGGACAACGAGATCTCACGGAACGCGCTCGCCGGCATCTGGGTCAAGAACTTCGCCAACCCCATCATGCGCAGGAACCACATACACCACGGCAGGGATGTCGGTATATTCACCTTTGAAAATGGCTTGGTAAGTCTGAAACAACTATTTTGTGTGTGACCCCTTGATCTCCTTGCAAAGCCTTCTTCTTTGTTTCCATACTTCCTAATTATACCATACCATAATATGTGGGGTGAAAGTCATTAGGAGTAGTTATAATAACCAAACTAGCTGTTGCCCGCGACTTAGACGTAGAAGATATAAGTTATGATTTAGGTATACCTGCCCGGTTTTTTTCACACTTTCCATTATATCTTAGCTTCTATTATGAGCGTGATGGTTTATACCTTAAGCCTTCCTCGATGAAAGGTCTATTCAACACAAAAAGAATTTTTCAATTTGGACCAGTAGTTCCTGAGATTAGCGCGTTCAAACAAACAAAAACAAACTCTTCAGCTTTATATATTAGTATAGATATATAGATATTATTTGGTGTGACTGTCACACCACCACACTTTCGTGTTCAGGTGGTAATAGTCTTTGTTGATTATCACATTGTTTATACTAGTACTTTTTTTACGTTTTGGGATAATTTATCTATAGTACGATTTTTAATTATAAAATTTTATTAAAAAATTATAATCTGCATTATACATACATCGTATCATACATTTACAATTTAGCATACTTATAATCTTTTTTATTATTATGTATTAAGAGACTAATACTAGTCATAAAATATTTGCAGGGCTATTTCGAAGCAAACGACATCCACAACAACAGAATTGCTGGTTTCGAAGTGAAAGCCGGCGCAAATCCCACCGTAGTCCACTGCGAGATCCACCACGGTCAGACAGGCGGCATATACGTCCACGAGTCAGGCCTAGGCCAGTTTATAGATAACAAAATACACTCTAACAATTTTGCTGGAGTCTGGATCACGTCCAATAGTAACCCTACGATTAGGCGCAATGAAATATACAATGGCCATCAAGGCGGAGTGTATATATTTGGGGAAGGACGCGGTTTGATTGAGCACAATAATATTTATGGAAACGCTTTAGCTGGTATACAGGTAAGCCATCATAATCCTTGTTTGTTGTTGATTTTTTTCATCGTAAATAACATCCTACTAAATCCTATTCAGAGCTAAAGACTTGTTCATTTTATTGATTTTTGGAGTAAATTACATCACTTGCTAATTTTATTAACCTATCTCATCAAATTATTCATATTATTTTTAATCTATTACCAACCTCTTACCTCTATTATTTGGCTTTGTTATTGTAAATGAAGATGTATTACATTTGTTGACGACTTTTTCCCTTTATTATTATTACACTATTAAACTAAACTCTTGTTGGTGTCTTCTATATCAGTAGTACCATTGAAGTGCAATCTTGGATCACCATGTACCTGACACGCCATTACAACCAACTCAACAGACCTCCAAGGTACTAAGCATCACAACTAGTACTATGTCACTTATTAAATATGACCTCTCCATTACAGATACGTACAAACAGTGACCCAATAGTTAGGCACAACAAAATCCACCATGGGCAACATGGCGGCATCTACGTACATGAAAAGGGCCAAGGGCTTATAGAAGAAAATGAAGTGTACGCGAATACGCTAGCCGGTGTCTGGATCACGACGGGTTCAACGCCCGTCCTGAGACGCAACCGTATACATTCAGGGAAACAGGTATGTCTTGTGGATCTTGCGAGCTATTCTAGTATAGATGATATCAAGAGTTTATTTACTTTATTAATTGAACAAAATGACCTAGAATCAGAAAATCTGTGAACTAAATCTGGTTATGATACATGTAACACCGTTTTTAGCTGGGCGGTTACTAAGGATTGTTAAATAATAAATACCAATATTTAATGTCCCATAGGTCGGAGTATACTTCTACGACAACGGCCATGGAAAATTAGAAGACAACGACATTTTCAACCATTTGTACTCGGGCGTTCAGATACGGACGGGTAGCAACCCCGTGATCCGAGGCAACAAGATATGGGGCGGCCAGAACGGCGGTGTTCTAGTGTATAACGGGGGGCTCGGCCTTCTAGAACAGAACGAGATCTTCGATAACGCCATGGCCGGAGTGTGGATAAAGACTGACTCCAACCCTACGCTCAAGCGGAATAAAATATTCGATGGGCGCGACGGGGGTATTTGTATTTTTAATGGGGGAAGGTGAGTGTTGTAATGTTCTTGTTCGTGTTGTTATTAAGAGCTGCTTTGTTCATTGTGACTTTCATTCTTGTTTCTTTTTCTGAAATTCTGTTATACTATTTCGAATGTTAATGGAAAATTAATGCATGATTGTAACTTTTTAAATTGAGCATAATGAATGGCGCGTTGCTGCGATTTCGATTTATTCAGTCACCAAAATGTAGTTTCATATTTAAATCTATTTTAACAATAAAAGATTGTTCATTATTGACAACTACTTATAAACAGCCCAATTTACTTCTTTCGCTTGTATTGTCGTATGTATTCGTTCTCTCTTCTTTATTTGTACGATAATTCATGTAAATTATTCATATAATTCATTTACTTTTTCTATTCTGTCCAGGGCGTTCTCGAGGAGAACGATATATTTCGTAACGCGCAAGCGGGCGTGTTAATATCGACGCAGAGCCACCCGGTGCTGCGACGTAACCGCATCTTCGACGGTCTCGCCGCCGGCGTCGAGATCACTAACAATGCCACTGCCACATTGGAACATAACCAGATTTTTAATAATAGATTTGGAGGTGAGTTAATTGGAATTTTATTAGAATTGCATACATGCTATTTTGTGTTTTTTGACGCAAATTGCCTTTTTTGACAGCTAACTAATTCAATCATAAGCAAGCAGAAAATCTAAACTCTTTAGTAAAAAATGCACATTTTGGAGCAACAAAACTTTTATTACTTAGCTATATTTGCAACTGAATAAAAATAACCAATTTGCTTTGCTCCAGGTCTATGTCTCGCGTCGGGAGTGTCGCCGCTGGTACGAGGTAACAAGATCTTCAGCAACCAGGACGCGGTCGAGAAGGCCGTGGGCGGCGGACAGTGCCTATACAAAATCTCATCTTACACTTCCTTTCCCATGCACGACTTTTACAGGTAGGTTATCATAACAGTTTCTAGAAGTTCCTCATCGACTTGTCATATAAATAATAGATGGCATGTTGTCTTGCCTTTTTAAAGATAAAAATGGTTTTAAGTACGCTGATTGAGACGCGAATAAAAAAAAAAGACTTATGGATCTGTATGCGAGTATGGGATGCCGTTGTGGCATCGCGGTTCTATGAACGGATGCATGATCGAGTTTGCAGGTTCGAACCCCATGCAAGCAAGTACCAATATGACTTTTAAAAGTTATATGTACTTTGTGAAAGCACCAGGATTACAAATATTTTGATCATGGTGAGCAAGTATGGTGATAATCACAGCCTTTGCCAACATTAGGGAAGGTTGTTATTATATCTTAGAGTAAATAGGTGTACGGCGATACAGTATAATGTATATTATATATCTTTTTCTCATATAATATTTTTTCAAATTTTCTTTTAAATTCTTTATTTTGTGATTCTAGGTGCCAGACGTGTAACACGACCGACCGCAACGCAATTTGTGTCAATTGCATCAAAACGTGCCATTCCGGACACGACGTAGAATTTATTCGCCATGACAGGTAGGTGACTGGCCATATTTGATTTTACTTCGAATAGAATATCTCGTTGTCGTATGTCGATACCTAACGCTCGTTGTGTGTGGTCCGTCAGATTCTTCTGCGACTGCGGCGCGGGCACGCTGTCCAACCAGTGCCAGCTGCAGGGCGAGCCCACGCAGGACACGGACACGCTGTACGACTCGGCCGCGCCCATGGAGTCGCACACGCTCATGGTGAACTGAGCTGCCATACCCACCGCCCGCGACAAGGACATCAGTATTCGTCGGAAAACTATTTTCTTTTTATTTATTTTTAGGTGTTATTCGCCGCCAATTATATTGTAGTTATTTGTCTCCGCGAGTCGCGACTCGCCCTCTTCTAGTTCAATTATTTTTATTATCTAAAACTTGGTATTGTATATTCTCGTTAGGGAGTCGCTGCCAGTGTGCACATGTGTAACCGGCCGGTAATGTATTTTCATCTTTGTACTTTATAGTTGACGAAACTAATCATATTTCGGACATTGTTACGCTATCTGTATATGTAGGGAGTTTTTTTAATCATCGGTACTTAATAATTATTGTATTTTGTCAAGTAGTATCATGCATTCCCAAAATTGTAATCGTAAACCATAATAACGAGAGATCACATTGATATTTAGAATAATGTTATTCGTTTTATAAGATGTACTGGTAGTAGCTTATATATTATAGTATCTACTAGTTTCATAATCATGGGGAAGTAAATTAGTTTTTGTTTCTTCAAAAAAAATGGTATGATATTTAGTTATGTAATAATTGTCGATCCAGCGACTGTGGCAGTCAGGACAACTTTGTAATATAATGAATCCATATAATTTTAACTTTTTGACTATACTATTTCATTTTTATTTTGGGGCATTTATTCCTTAGCTCTCCTGACAATAAAGTTAATTGGTCAGATGTTTTAGTTAATAAAGATATTTGTACTTGAGTTTGGTTGGTGTAGTGGCGTGGGAGCTCGCCGTGGCCAGACGAGTGTTGCGGACGCATGGCGCGGCGCATTTATTAATCTCTCGTTTAGGAGTCTGCCTCGCCTAACTATTTTGGCGCTCCTAATGCGCTTTGTAAATATTTATGTCACACAATAATCGAAAAAATGTAGTAATTAATGTATTTGTATCATTATATTTTTATTATTGATCACAACATGTATGTTTAATTATGGAATTACGTACGTTATGCTCAGTCGGAGGAGCGTGGCGGCCGCGCTTGATGTAAAGAGCACCTTTGCCTGTGAGCTGTGAGCCAGTAGATAGTCCGGAAATATCATAAGCCGCCTACGCGGCCCGTTAGTGTATATTAAGATGCAAATTAAGAACGAATGTGCGTATTTAATTGGAAAAGATCTTAGGTACAATTGATATTTTATTATATTGTTAATTTAAATTTGGTATTGATATCGATCGAGAAGCAATGTTAGGAACTGGAATGAGCCGTGCGTGAGCGGCCAGAGTGCTGATAGTGATAAGTTAGCCAATAAGCTATAATGAAACCTAAATTACTCAGTAATCACTATTGCAAGTTTCGAATTGTTAAATCGTCTCTCCATAGCACGGTATGTTCTGAATCTGCTTTTTTATAATCCTCAAATCTGTGATCATCGCTAAATGTATAAGTGAAAAATATTTTAGTTGAAACCCCACATACAGTATAAACTACGACTTATGTTATTATTATCTAAAGAATTCAAAATCATTCAATTTTTGTGTCAAATATAACGGGAAATTTGTTGTGGCGCCGATGCTTTTATATATTTGAACGTGAAAATTGTTATTTATTGAATTGTGTCCTTAATTTATTGAATTGAAAACTGGATATTTTGTTTATACACGAAAAAACCACTGTAAAATCCGTGATATACATCATATAATATTATAATTGGAATTTTATTTTACTTACTACTACCCTTTGCCATTCAGAATCTACAAACTAGTTTACCTCAATAGGTATTCATATTTTGAAGACACGATTGAATGAGTGCACACAAATGATTATATTGTTTGCAATTAAATAATAATACATCAAATCGTCCTCCATAATAAATAAGGTCTCACCAGCATCAGTTTGTTTATTATTTTCTATATAATTAACGCTGGAAGCTATCAAAGGAGCAAGATCCTATTTGTTTTTATACGGATCTTACTCAATGTAACAGAAAGCTAAGTTGCGGCTCAATCAATTAAATTCTGCAGTAGAAATCGTAAGTTACGAGCATGACTAATAAAATTACAGGATGCCAGACCAACTACAATGAAATGTATCAATGTTGCGCAGCTAATGAGGTTTTCATAAACGACGTTAACTCTCCAGTCTTGCCATTCACATCTCAAGAGAGCAGCTGCTCTTGTGCGCTCATTATGACATTTTGGACTAAAAAGTACAGTCAGTGACACACAAGTCATAAACTAAAAGTATAGAAACAAATATTTATTCGAGAAAGTTTGGGTCGGGACATGCACTATTACTATGCATCGTATTCAAATGTAGCAAAATCTTTGGTAACGGCATCCTATTCGAAATCTTAAGCGCCTGCGCTGATTCATCTATAAAGACGTTCAGGGCGGCAAGCCGGCGATGCTATGTTCAAGGTGGGGATCGAACCCGCAACACGTCAAACACAGTTATTATTGCGTAGATGTTGATACCTTCATCACTCTACATCCGTGGAGGAAAAACGTTAAAAAAAATTGCGAGGATGTTCTCTCCTACATCAACAATGTTATAGATAAGTGAAATGCAACCAGTTTTTTTGATCGATTTAATATAATCATGACTAATTAAATTAGATTTATATTTACACATGGCCACTTGTTTAATACTTTTACTAATCCAGTATTTACTAACATAACAAAATCAAATTACTCATCGGTACATAAATAGAAAATCAAATGATATTGATTTATTAATTAATATCTTAAACACGTTGCTTTAGTCGTGGAGATCGTCGTCTCGGAGATACGTGAACACCTTTGAGTGGAGTGTTTACCTTTCTGCAATCATTGCTAAGGGCTGGCAGGCGGGAAGTCTTCGGAGTGCATAAAGGTTTCTTCAATACTGGTATTTGTGGGGTTTTCATCAACATGGATTGAGGAGAAACGACAGTTTTAACAGGCGGCGTCGTTTTCCTCGCATTTTCGCCAGCTATTCACGTCATCTTTACTAGGAACGTTCAAGCGATAGGATTTGGAGGGCACGCTCGACGGCAGTTCCACGTTTCTGTTAACCCTGACTGGAATACTTGGGGAAACGACGGTTTGCACTTTAGGTTTAACGTGCGCCACACTTCTTTGTGGTTTGGTTTGTTGAGTACTAATCCTTGGCCTTCTGGCGAAACCGTTGTGAGCAGCTTTATCGTGTCGTTCTGAAGACTTATCAGAGCTCGACTCAAAGAGTTTAGCTTTAGCGAGAACGGCGCCAGCGTTCTGCC